>NC_072781.1:5282078-5582078 GCF_022539595.1 Amphiprion ocellaris
GGTCTATTTTGACTTTTTTAATTACACATCTGGTTCTGATGCTACAAAAGGAGGCTGAGTGTGTGGGTTATTTTGTAAGAACGTTTGTGCATCTATCTCGATCCCGATGCCATAAAGTCAAGAAAAAACATTTGTACAATGATGTCAAAGCGCAATATCTGTTCTGTACTGCAAAACTGGAGTCAACCAAGCTGTCCATGCTTGCAAATGCTGGCATTTTGGATTTATTTGTAAAGACTGAAGATCACTGGCTGCTCAGCTTCTCACAATTTCCGTGTATCTTATCTCAGAAATGATTATCTTAGTGGTATCTTACATCCCTGGTGCTCTAAGCTGCCCTCCTGTACTTATAATTTATCCTGCTATGTACAGTAACACATCTATTTTCACAGTAGATCCTAGATAATAGGGGACATAATAGGGTGAGATTATTTCTGTCAGACAGGGCTTTGAAAGAGAGACTCACAGGGAGAGATTTTTTGAAAAAAGATGCAATGCTTCAAGCTACAAAAGCACCACATGCTACACTTAAGAAAATGTAATTGTTGCAGCAGAGACTCAGACAGACATTATAACTTCAACACACACTTCAACCAAAACAAAAAACAAAATCATTGCTTTGTGCCATCTGACAACAAGTTTTTCTCCTTAATACATCTATGGTGTTTCCACTGCTGCCACGCTGCTTTTTACTAACCTCTGCAATTTACAAAAAACAGAGACTTCTTCTATCCTTTTGGTTCAAAACAGGACTTGATTCAAAGTCGAAACATGGTGCAGCACATCCACAAATGCATGAAATGCTAAATTATGACAGTGGATCATATGTAAGGAAATGACACGATTGAATGACATTTGTAGATTAAAAATGTCACAGATGTTAGTTTGTAGGGTGAAAAAGTTGTTGCAGTGAATTCATTTGGGTGTGAGTAAACACATTCTCAGCTGAGATGCTGTGAAGCCTGCAGTCATTTCAGTCAGTAACAAGGATTTGTGTGAGATAGTGTCTTTGATGAGCAGAGGGTTTTGTCTGCTGTTTTTGTGAAAGCTAGTGCACTGCCAGCAGAAACAGTTCACAGTTTTTTGTTGTAGTGATGCTGAATAAAAACCTGGAGCTGTCAATAACCAAGTTTTATATTTTGTGTTTAAAAAAAGAAGGAAAAAAACAGATTTTTCAATCAACAAATGTATTGAAATTCCTATTCTTATTTTCTAATTATTAAATTATCTTAATGTTTATAAAATATAGTTCTTATATTTTTCTTACGATACATATGATACTTCTGGGAATTACTCTATTTTTTGGACATCGCTGTTTCCATTAGTTTTATTTTTTTGTGCCCCAGCTGCCACAAAATGACCACTTTTAAGTCATTTTATTTTTAGAAAATATATATCACTTAAACCTGAGATAAACTAGAGAAAAATGTTAGCTGTTTTCAGTGACCGTTTCTCACACCATTAATTTCTTTACCGTTTTTTTCTGCACTACTTCCTCCCTTCTAGACTCTCTTGCTCCCACTGTTCTGTCTCATATTCTTTCCTGTCTCTTATATATTTCTTTCGCACTTTGCCTGGCTGGTTTTGTTCTGGAGATCTAAGTGATTAACTGCCAGTGTGAAGCATGCCAGCAAAACTAGCAGAGACCCCAGTGGCTTCAAAAAAGCAAGCCAGAACATCCGCAGCACGAGCCTCTAAACGGAGTTTGAAGAGCTCCTTTTTTCTAGTCTAATGGTCCCTGTGATGCTTCCCTGGAGGCTGGTGATCGCAAGGCAGAACGTTCAATGCAGCACTGAGACACGACAAAAGAATTTCCGATACCGACGCTGCATTTGATGACAAACACTATAGTTGTATTATACATTAGCAGTGGCAGGATCTCCCAGATGTGATTACCCTGACACCCAGAGAGAAAGTTCACCCACTGAGGGTGCACATAAGCACAAAAAAACTTGCTGTGTCAGACTCTGCAGCTTCAGGATCTTGACGTTTTTAATGTGTCAGAAGTAAAACAGACCTGAAAGAGTCAGTATTTGCATAATCTTGCATAACTGATCCCTGAGTAATTTGAAAAGAATTAATATTATCCTTTCCCGTGGCAGGCTGCCCTCTAATGCCTGGGGGAAAGCGCTGCAGAGCCACACTGCAGAGAACATGCCAAGATCCTCTTCAAGTAAAACCATTCAGCGTCTAGGAAAGGTGGCTAAACTATGCTTTGCAGGGTTTGACTCAAGAGCCCTCGAGACGCTCGACTTCATGGGGGGAGGTAATAAAGCAGAACTTCACACCATCCTTCAAATCCAGAACATGTTAGGTTATGTTCACACAATGGACTCTTTTAAAAACAGCAGTGGTTAAGTGTGAGCTGCCACATGACAGGGAAGCCTGTATTTTGTTTTTCTGTAAAAGCTTGCACATGCAGTAGAGTCAGTTTGTTATGAATGCTGAACCGCTTCAAAGTCAAATTTGTAAAGGTAATGAGGGGGTGTCGTTACCAGCAGCCTGAGGGCTCAAAGCATATATTGCATGAGCCAAGAGTTAATGAATAGTTAATAACACAGTAGGACATGGTTGTAATCATGCTATTCACAGCTGTGTTTTCAAATCAAACTGACATGTTCAGGACAAGGTTTTACCAAACACCTTTTACCTTAAGGTCCACTTATTAAAGTTTCTGAAGCTCTCGGATGCATCTCAGATAGAATCAGAGACAGACTGCTATAAAGAATGATAATTTAATATTTTTAAACAAAGATATGACTAATATACACTACCAGTCAAATGTATGGACACACCTTCTCATTCAATGCTTTTTATTTTCTTTGTATTATTGTCTACATTGTAGATTAATACTGAAGATTAGCACTTTTTTGTTTACAACATAATTCCATATGTATTTTTTTAAAAAAAAGTTTTGGTGATTTCAGTATTAATTTACAAAGTATAAAATAATTAAATAAAAACCACTGAATGAGAAGGTGTGTCCAAACTTTGGACTGGTAGTGTATATGAAAAGCATCAGCTTGTTGACCAGGACTTCCCTGTAGTTTGCTGCATTCATTTTATCCCTCTGCCAAGAAGCATCCCCACATCATGATGCTGCCACCACCATGCTTCACAGTGGGGATGATGTGCTTGTGATGATGTTGGCCAAAAATAGTGTCTAGTCCAGTGGTCAGGAAGCTAAATTTTGGTCTCATCAGACCAAAGAACCTTCTTCCAGTTGACTTCAGAGTCTCCCATGTACTCTCTACTCTAGTCAAGATCTAGTATGAGCTTTTTTCAACATTGCTTTTCTCTTTGCTACTCTCCATGATACTTTGACTGGTGAAAAACAGGCAACAGCTGTATTCACAGTCTCTTCCATTTTGACCACCAAAATCAAATCAGTTTAACCTTGAGGATGAGTGCACATTTGTGCCAAATTTTTAACAAAAATTTCCTCCAGGCATTCCCGATGCTATTGCGAATAGAAAAATTAGATGGACAAAAGGTCACACTGACCTTTGACCTTAAACCATCACAATCTAATTAGTTCATTGTTTAGTCCAAGTGAACATTTGTACCAAAATTAAAGGAAGCTCCCTCCAGGCTTTCTAGAAATATCATGTTCACTAGAATAGGAGGGATGGACAAAACAATGTAACGCCTCCAGCCATGGTTTTTCCCGTGGTGGAGGTATGAAAATATTGATTATAGGTGCCTCAAAATCCTGATAACAACAAGATTATTGATAAACCACTTCTTAAATGTTTGATACAGCTTATAAACGATAAACTGGGGCACTTAAAGTAAGATATTTCCATGGAGTTCAGTGAATATCTGTCAATAACTCTATGTAAAAACGTATTAACAGTATGAAAAACTAGGTGAGCCTCCTTTGGAAACATAGGTATCCCTATTCCCTGCTGTTGGACGCCAGTGATGCTCCTGAGATGCATGTTGTCTGCTACAAAGGTAGAAGAACAAGGAAGAGTTAGGAATATGAAACTTTTTCATAGTTACAAACTAAAATAAGACCAGTTAAGACCCTCAGGGTGAGGAAAAGTTTGTGCTTCTGTTTATAACAAAGGAAAGCATCAATTTGGGAGTGTTTTGCCCTCCTCTGTTGCTAAGTGGAATATGTTTTGGATTCTATTTTCCCTGAATTGATTCGCTGCTGGACTGCTTAGGATTTTCTTAACACACTAAACTGAAGTAACCTACTAATAGCTTTTACTCAGGGAAACTTTTTCTTTCAGGATCTTGTTTTGGGTTTTGGATTTTCCTTTAAGCTTATGACACTCGCACACAAGCAGTTAATTCCCTGTGAGAGTGTTAACAGTTGAGAGAGAGGCAATATTTTAGGCTGGTGTCTCCCAAGTGGAGTTTCTTGCTTCAAGTCTTGTTGATCACAACTTCTGGCTGCATGAGACCGAGGACCAATTTCTACAGTATCTGAGCGTTAATACTGTATTTCAAGACCTGTTAACTTCTTTTATCTATTTGTATTCAGAATCAAAATCCAAAATGTCTTTCAGGTGTATAATGAGGGAGAAGGTGCAGTGATTTTTACATAAGCTCAGACTCATTGAGGTTTCTGTTTTACCGTGACGACACATGGAAGCTAATATAAAGTAAAAGACTGGTGTGTTCAGCGGAGCCTGAATGGAGTAAAGAGATGATAAACCCTCCAGGCATGTTATACTACTCAGTTCAGCATTGCTACCTCCTGTATCTTCAGGTAACTCATTTTGCAGTCTTCGCTGCTTGGTCAGGAGCACAATATGAGGAAATTTAAAATTCAACATTTGCTGGGGAGAGCTCCTCCACCATCAAAATTAAAGCGCATACTCCTAATAAATAGAAATGAGTCATGCTTATTTTATGACCTTGGGCAGCTGTAATTCAAATTTGTAAACATGACTTACTTACCTCAAGGCTACAAATCAAAGATTCAAAACTTCTAATCTGTGACGCAATTAGCACAAAGAGATAAAATTATGAATGCCCTCATTTCTGGAAATAATACACAGGATGTTTTATGCAGATTTGTGTTTTGTTTGGGAAAAAAAGTGCCATTATTTTAAGAAAATTACCCGAAAAGGTTCAGCACAAAAACAGCCCATGAGCAGGAAATGGCAAAACAAAAGGTACAGCATGTGTGTACTTACAGGAAAATCTTCCTATAATTATGTTAAAACGAAACTATTAACCATATATTTACAATTCTGAGTCTTTTCTCTGATTTAACTTGATTGTGGATGTGAGTCATGCGGTTTGCAGCCACAGGACTGATGAAAAAGCAACAAAATAATAAGGTTTTAGGGCTATTTAAACACAATTTTCTTTTTTGGCTCAACAGTTTGCACCAACGGTCAGCAATCATACAAAAAGAAATCTATCACAGCCACAGACTGTATATAATGGATCATAACAGAAGCAGAGATGCCAGTTTCTCCTCCAGCAGCAACAGCTTTAATAGACCATGATGCAATTGAGAAGACATGCAGTGTTCGAGTAAAACAAGTCTTCTCTTTATAGGAAAAAAAAACTGTCACTATCCTGGTCTCATTACACTGCTGTTACACCTGTCAGCATCACTAGTTCTCTCTCAGCTATAACCCACAGTTAAACTCAATGATTTCACACTTTTTTCCAACAAGTTGTTCAAAGTCATTTCAGGAAATGTAGGAGGCGACTATTTGAAGTAACTGTAGACAAGAAATTTTGGGGGAAAAGTGGGAAGAAAGTGAAGCAGAATATACTGAGCGTCACAAATTTGTGGCATGTGGTACATTTTGCTCGCTGTCATCCTCTGCAGTGGGAAGAGATAATTGAAATAATGTTCAGAAGTCGCTGTGGATAGTTGAGGTGAAGAATGACAGTGTATTTTGTAAAACCTATTTCCAGTTTGTTGACTGATTTGAGCACATTTTTGTATAAATAGCAAGTCAAATCCTGGTGCATGTTCTGGTTTTTGACTTCTTTAAATATAAACTGCTTTGCGTTCAGCTAAATGCTAACATCATCATAGATTGTGCACAGTGACAATGCTAACTAGCTGATGTTTTCCAGGTATAATGTTCGTCCTGTTTTGTATTCCCTGTTCCACCCCTACCTCATGTCAAACCAGATGTCCTGTCTGTCTACCAGCCTCATTCTTTCCCACCCACCTCCTCTCCACTTAATCCACCTATCATTCTCAGTTTATTTATGCCTGCTGTTCTCACATTGATCTTTGCCAGATAGATCATTCGTCATACACGCTCATATTAACTCCCGATAGTTGATCCGCAGTTGTTGTCTAGTTTATGGTTGTTCTTGTTCTCTGTTTTCTGACTGACTGCCTTTCAGTATCAACCTTGCATTTTAAAATGAACCGCTAAGGCCTAGTCCACACATACACAGGTATTGGATGGGATTTTGACACGTTTCTTCTCAATAAAATAAAATCCTATCCACACACTAACACAATTCAAATAATGTCAAGAGTATAATCCAACGATTGGTAATATAACCTCAATACTAAAGAGGTCAGAAATCCTATTAGCAAGGCTAGCAACAACTTTATTTTGAGCTTATCCATCCATCCATCCATCCATTCATCCGTTCCATCCGTCCATCCATCCATCCATCCATCCATCCATCTATCCATCCATCCATTTTATTAAACTTATCCTAATCTAATCGTGATCAGATCATGGTGGGAGCAGGTGGAGCAGCTCATCCCTGATTTCCCTCTCCCCAGCAATGGTTTCCAGTTCCTCCTAAGAGATCTCAAGGCGTTCCCAGGCCAGATGAGATATTTAATCCCTCCAATAAGTTCTGGATCTACCCTGGGGTTTCTTCCCAGCTGGACATACCCAGAAGATCTCCCAAGGAAGGAGGCATGATGATCAGATGCCCAAACCACCTCAGCTGGTTCCTTTCAATGAGAAGAAGCAACGACTCTACTCTGCACTCCCTATAGATGTCCATGCTCTTCACTCTATCTCGAAGTTGGAGTCCAGTCGCCCCACAGAGCAGCACTACACAAAATCACCTCATGCAAACAAAGGACACAATGTCACAACCCAGAATCTCAGTTTCCCCTGTTTACACGTCAGTTACAAATGTACTTCTTGAAGGACTTCACCCTGAAAGGATTTTTACAAAAAATCCACTTTTCAGCAACCTAAAACTGTGTTGACAAAAGGCCAAAATATATAGAAAAAGCTGTTTAAAAAAATACATGTGTTCTTGCAGAGAAGGCCTAAAACAATTTGTAACTGGTTCTTTCAGTGCTTGAGGCCTTCCTGCTCTTCTGGCTAGGACAGGGCATCTAGAGCATAACTACACAGTCTTTGGAGAGATTGTGCTCCCTCCAGCACTGATTAAATACCAATCTATCCTCTCCAGTATACAGCAGAAAATCTGTTGATTTTGTCCTCCTTTTATGAAGCCTGTCAATGGATCTGGCTGTTGTTATTTCCTATTTATTTTCAGCTTTTGCAGAGACATTGGTACACCTGCTGTTGCCCTGTTTGCTGCACCCAGCTAGCTGTGTCAGTCTTTCCTCTGACTTTAATAAATACCTGCAGCATCACACAGCTCAGAAACGATAAGTGCCCCTTTAAATTGAGAGTGATGTGCGCATTTACACGGCACAGCAGCAGTGACTTCATGAGCACAGGGTTTGACGGTAAATAGTGTCCCATGTTCCTCTACACATCTGACAGGTCGGCTGTTCCGCACAGATTCCAGGATCGTGTGGTGGAATTAATTCTATTAAAGCTTCTCTGGGTGAATCCTGAGCTCCATCAGAGCTGTCGGGACATTTTTAATGAGATAAATCTGGTATTTTGCACAAAATTCTGTGTTTTTATCGTGTCATGGGAGAGGAATTAAGGAGCAGCTCAAATAAACATCAATTCCCCCCAATGTCTAACTGAAGATTACAGCTCAAGCTGATGGCAATGTCATTAGCTCAAACCACTGGACAAACTGGAATTTTGACTTGATAATGGGACTGCATTGTGTGTTAAGCTCTTATAATTCGGTTGTCGACATTCCACTAAAAACCAGCGCTACAGGTCAAAGTCATTAGGATGCCTCCTCTGGGTACATTGAATGTCAGCACAAAACTGCATTGCAATCCATCTAATAGCTGTAATACACAGAGCAGCGTTGTCACTGAGCTTTGGTTCCAGTGTAGCTTAAAATTAGCTTTTCTTTTTCCTGGTCCAAAGCAACAGTGTCCAAGTGACCTTTATGCTTGTTGTCCTGCAAGCCACCATGAGCTGATGAATGATCATATTAAATACAGATGGCCCGCTCAACTCCAAACATTTGAAAGATGAAGTGTCGGCGCTCACAAAACATATTGCATTGTTTTTCTAATGCGCAGCAGCAGGGAAGAGAAACAAATGCGTTCAGAAGTGCTGACAAATGACTGAAACTAAAGGGCTGAAGCCTATTTGTTTTAGGTTGCTGCTGTGCATGAATTGTTACTACTGTTCTATTGTTGTTTTGTTCATATCACTACGTCTACTGTTGCATAGGCTGCTGTGACGATGTAAATTTCCCCTGGCGTGGGGAGAAATAAAGGACTTATCTTATCTTTACAAGTACATTGATGAACATCCAACCAAATAAAAATCAGAGTTCTGTAACTTTAATTGCCATCTACATTTTAAAGAAGGCCTTAGAAATGAGTAGTTATTAAGATTAGTGGTGAGTTTATGTTCACCTTATAGCAAGGAAAATATTAACTGGCTTTGCTTCGTTTTTCACACCAGTCCATGCAATGTTCCCTGTAATTTTTCCTGAGTCTGAGCAAACACAAACTCCCTGAGCGTCCCTTGGACCACTGTGAGCAACATCAGACGTGTGCACTGTGGTCACACCAGCATCACATCCATTCAAGTTACATGGTTCATTAAAAGAATCAAATTACAGCATTTACATTTCTGTTAAAACACTTTGACAACAGGAGCCAGTTGAAGGCTGCAGTGATTTTAGTGACACTACAATGTATAAGAGTGAAGTTATTGAATATTTGTCTCTCTTTACTGTTGCAGCGGTTTTGCAAATTGCAGACGGACCCTGTTCACTCCATAGACACCAATGTTATTTCTGTAGCTTGAAAGACAGCTACTTTTGATAAAACTGGGCTTGTAGCACATTGTCTGCCTTGCAACAATGGGAAAGAGGCACCGTTTATGTTTTGACAACCTATATCTAATGAGTTATTGATGCTGGAAGTCCGAATCTGTGAATATCTTTCCAGTTTTACTGAACTTGGGGCCACTACCACCTAAGGAGTGATATATTTAATTTTGAAAAAAGCATTTAGCCATACTTAAAGCTTTAATTGCTTTATTAACACGGAACTAAAAATTTTGTATTGTTTTATTATCACAGGTTCTGTCTGAAAAGAGGTGGCATCATTTTAAACAGTGAAATCAAACTAACAAAATGTAATGACCAACCAGTGAGCAATACTGGATTCTGCAAAAACATAAACAACTTTTTTAAAAATCTAAATCTTATCTTAACACAGTTAATGTATTAACTTATTTTTGTGTGTATGCATGTATTTATTGATTTATTTAATACTGTTAACATATCAGAGTTCTGTGTGAATTTTTCTTAAGATAGGCAAAGGCCATTTATTGATTACATAGAGGCTCTTAAATGTTTATTAAAAACTAAAAAGCATTTAAAAAAAAACAACTTAGGCATTTATTGAGTCACTAAATACTGTAGAGTACAGACCACATCAGCATGATTATAAGCATCCTCTGGTAAATTAACAACCAGATACTGATGTCTCTCACCATATGGACTTCAGGAGATGACTGGGGGATGATAAACTGTGACCTACTGGTTGGGTTCTCTCTGTTCTCATGTTTCTTACATGTTTGTCCCCTGACAGCCGGGTCATAATGTTCTTTGAGCAACACACCATACTATGACATTTTTACAATGATGGTTCTACTATGGAACCAGTTTGACATGTTCAGGTGTTCTTTGTGTGAAAACTTTGAGATTTCAAGTATCAGAAGGTGGTTTTCAACTTTCTTTGTTAACTTTCTGCTTCAACTTTAAACTAAATTTTCTTCACTAAGCCATCCCTCTGGACTTCCAGGAAGCTGTGTTCCTATTGGCTGTCCAGGTGGCTGTGTTCCTATTGGCTGTCCAGGTGGCTGCTTGGTGTTATCAGGAACACCTGAGCAGCTCAGTGTCTTCCTGCTTTATTTAGCTGCAGACAAACATTTCCTCTGCTTCTCTTCACCACTGAACTGGGTTTGGCTCCATTGCTTTAGTTTGTTGTTTAGGCGTTGGCTTGCAGCTTCCAGCAGTAAAATCATCTTTAATGTGTTTCTTGGTGTGTTTTAGGGCTTTGTACTGGATAGTTGTCTTGGTAAATGTGGTTCTTTAGCCACAGTTAGCACATGGTGGTAATGTGTGCAGTGATTAGTGGATTTGGTGCAGCTGTGTCTTTATCTTGGCTGTAGTGAGTCTTCAGAGGTTTTTGGTCAGACACATTCTGTGTTCTTGTTTGTGAACCAGCGTTGGTTGTCCAGAAGGTAAGAGTTCCTGTCCTGATTCTCTGTTCTCAGAGGTTCTCTGGTAGGCTGCAGGAGACTTTAGTGTTTGGGTTGTGCTAGTTTGGTTTTTGTATGGTTTCATTTGGACGACTATCTTGAGGCTCCTCCATGTGGTTTAGTGAGGTTTTCTGGAACAGTTCTACAAAGCAACCTGCAGCAGAAGAGACTTTGAGAGTTTTTAGGAAGTTCTGGAGACCAGACTTTAGAGCAGCAGAAACATTTGTCAGCAGTTTGAGCAGGAGAAGGTGAGCTTCAGAGTAGAAATGAGATGGAAACCTTCTTGACCCGTGTGGTGAGGTCCTGTACCAAGAGTTTGAGCAGGTTGTGAAGAGTCTGTAGTTCTTTGGTCTGAAAGCACAAGAAGAGTCGACTCATTAAAGGAGAAAACAGGAGATATTGTTGCTTCTTCTGTCGCTCTGCAGTTTCCTTAGACTGAATATCAAGTTTATATTTTAAATGATTTACCATGTGAGCCC
This sequence comes from Amphiprion ocellaris, assembly GCF_022539595.1. Classification (NCBI taxonomy): domain Eukaryota; kingdom Metazoa; phylum Chordata; class Actinopteri; family Pomacentridae; genus Amphiprion; species Amphiprion ocellaris. Next base: position 5,293,129 of record NC_072781.1, read on the forward strand.
AAGAAGACTTCAATAAATTCCCTCCATCCCCTGAACACAACATATTTTATTACCATGTTAAATCTTTTTTTTAAATGTTTTTGAGTTTTAATCCTAGTTTTAGCATAGTTTTTTCTCTTTGCTTCTTTAGTTTTGTCATCTGTGTGAAAGGTGCTAAGCAAATAAAGTTGAATTGATAAACTGAATAATTGACTAACTCATGATTGTGACAACAGAAGTATTTTCATTGTGATTTAAGGGTTTATTTCATTTTTAAAGTTGGGGTTAAAATCTTGACAGAAAAAGAAGATTAAAGAAATAAACTACATAACAAAAAGCAATTAAATCAAAGGAAAAAATATACAACAAAACTTTTAAAAAGTTTTATTAAAAAGATTTAAGAAATTTAAGATGTAATTTTCTAATTAAACATTTAATTTGTTAATTAAATGTTTTGTCTTTTTAAAGGTTTAATAATCTAATTAAGTGTTTTGCATTTTTTGAAATGTTTAATATTCTTCTTGTTTTATTTTTTAAATGTTTAATTATGGAAAATATTTTATCTGTAATTTTTAATATTTGTATTTTAAAAATTTTGTTTAATTTCATAATGACATGTATTGTATCGTGTTGAATTATCTAATTCAATATTTTGTCTGTTTAATAGAGTTAAACATTAAATACAATTAAATTCTATTAAACAGACAAAATATTGATTAGATAATTCAACAAGATACAATACGTGTCATTAAGAAATTAAACAAAATTTTTAAAATACAAATATTAAAAATTACAGATAAAATATTTTCCATAATTAAACATTTAAAAAATACAATTAAACAAGAAGAATATTAAACATTTCAAAAAATGCAAAACACTTAGATTATTAAACCTTTAAAAAGACAAAACATTTAATTAAAAAACTATATGTTTAATTAGAAAATTACATCCTAAAGACAATAAAACTTCAAATAGGAATTAAACAGAAAATACAATGAAACATTTAAAAAGAAAATTAAACATTAAAAGGTGGTAAAACATTTAAAAAGAAAAACCTTCAAGATTTAATCGAAACATTAAATATTGGGAAAGGAAAAAAAACTCAAACAAGCCGATAAAACATTTGAAAAAACAATTAAACATTAAAAAGAGAAAACATTTGGAAATCAAATCAGACATTAGAAAAGAATAAAAGGTGAGAAAAGAGCAAAACTAAACATTTAAGAAGAATCAAACTAAAGACAAAACATTTGAAAAGACACCAGTTAGACTTTAGAAGATCAAATTAAACAGAAGAGACAATAAAACAATCAAAAAGAGCAAAAACAGATAAAGGTCTAAAGGCGTTTTCTAGTCTGAAATGAAAACATCAAGTTGTTTCTTCAAACATTTCCTCTTTCTATGTTCTTGGTTTGATTGTGGATAGATTTACTAAGAACTCATTTCAGAAAACTGCTTTCCAGATAAAGTCTACTAGTAGTTGAAGGCATTGATCAAACTAATGTTACCTTCTGATCTCCACAAACTTTACTGTTCAGCGAAGAGAATCAAAGTTTGTTGGGGATTTCTAAAAAACCCACAGGTGAAAGTCTGAGAAGAACTCAGATGGATGGTCTAAATGTGAAATCAAGACTCATGGTCACAAGTTTTAAGGCTTCTGTTAACCAGAAAGTTCAAACTAACAGAGAAGTACTGAGAAACTTTTAAGATTTCAGTCCTCAGACTGTCTAAAGGTTCAAACTAACAGAGAACTACTCAGGAACTTAGAGGATTTCAGTCCTTGGACTGTCTGAAGGTTCAAACTAACAGAGAACTACTGTGGGACTTAGAAAATTTCAGCCCTCAGACTGTGTGAAAGCTCAGGTCCTGAGGACTCGGAGGGTCTCGAGGCTTTGGAAAGTCTTGGAACTGAGGGTTCCACCCTCCAACACAAAGGCTGAAGTCCAACCTCCTGAGAAAAACGGTCGAGTCGAGACTCGAGTTAAAAAAAAACTCGAAAACAACAAAAAATAGATGATAAATGCGCAAAAAAAAGAAGAATTAGTATCTGAGCAAGTAGCTCAGGGGATAAGAAGAGTGACTACAGACTGGAAGGTCGCAGGTTCAAGACCCGCCACCGGCCTTTTTCTTTCTTTGTCTTTGTCAGGATTTTGAGAAAATTTAAGAAGTGTCTGGTCTTGAACCAGCGACCTGCAGCTCCATAGGCAAATCCTTAACTCACTGAGCTACAGATCAGATACAAAGAAATAAATTCGTCGTCCCTTTGGCATCGTAGTTCCTCAAGTGACCACATGGGTGGAGCCAAGGCGGAGTCTGGGTGGAGTCAGGGCGGAGAGTAGGCGGGGAGGTGGGTGGCGGCCTCCCCCCTCTACTCCCCCACCTCTCCCCACCACCCACCACACCTTCCCCCGCCCGACGAGTTCTTCGAGTCTCCACGAGTTCTTCGAGTCTCGACGGGTTTTCCCGAGTTTCTGGAGTTTCCACCAGGTCGGAGGCAGAACAAGCTGTCATGAAGAGGTGTTGAAGTCGGCCAGGATGGACTGACTTTTTACAGCGACTAGAAGGAAGACGACTAGAAGAGCAGGTCTTTAACCACCATCCATAAAATCCATGGAGTCGCTCCAGAGAAATGAAGGGAGGTAAACTTTTATCAACCTCCATCCAGATGTTCAACTTGATATCTTTACTTTGACATTTTTAGCACCACAAACCTTTAGTATCACACTTTGTTATCATTTATTAGGACTTTAATGGAATCCACCTGCAGATTTAATTTTTGTTGACAAACTTTATTCTTGTCATCGTGGGACTGCAGTATTTAAAACTGTTCTTTCTATTTGACCTCATGTTTATTAGTTTTAGGGGAGAAAGTTATTTTAGCTGTCGATTAGTCTCTTAAAAACCAAATAATAAATTGGATCAGTCAAGAGGTTTAAATTTCTTACTCTGTCACATTTTAAATATGACAAAAAATATAAAAATAAAGTGTCTTGAGACAATTTGACCTGTAACTGGTGTTATATGAATAAAATTGAATTCAAATTGTATGTATCTTGTAATGTTGGAGTAATTCAGCCATATATGTTGGAAAACACATTTTCTTTGTCCATTAATCTGTTGTTTTCTCCAGTAATTAATTTCTTGTTTTGGTTTATAAAATGTCAAACCCAAATATATTCAGTTTACTGTCATAAAAACCACAAAGAGGCAGTTTTTCACTTTTTATCTTAGTTTAGTCAGAAAGATATTTGATAATGTGTAAATTGTTGCAGCTTGTGAGCCGTAAAAGGTTTTAATCTTTGGGGCCAAGTGTCAGAAAACATTTAGAAACCAACATCAACAAAACACTCAACAAAGATTTGAACATCATTAAAGGGAAATCCAACTTTTGCATGACAATGTCTAATTAAAGGACATTTATTTCCAACGTAAATGTGTGATATTCATCCTCTGGAGCTTTCTCTTCACATCATCTTCCACCTGGACTGGTTTGGTCGGGAGCATGTGCAACAAACATTTGAAAAACTGCACTTTAACATCAATGAATGACACTGAAGTTTAATCTCTACATAAATGAGACTGAGTCTGGATGTGCTGCTCTGTCATTAACTCCTAAGTTTAGGGAAAGTTCAAACAAAAGAGGACAGTTCAGATCAGGCTTGAGAATGAGCTTATTTTGAACAAACATCTCAGACTTTCTGAGCTTCAGCACCTCTAGCAAGATATTTTAACAAGCAACTCAAGAGATCCAGAAGCTGGAGAGAGTTAGCTTTAGCTGAGCCAAAGAACATGTGGGACGCTAACCTAGCAAACATTTCAGACTTTTCTCTATGAATTCTGAGAAATAATTTCCTATTTAATGACAGAGCTACACATCTTAACTCAGTTTCATTAAAACAGACTCTAATTCAGTGTCATCCATCCATATTAAAGTGCAGTTACCCAAAATGTTTGTTGCATGAGCTCCAACAAAACCTGTCCAGGTAGAAGGCCACTTTGACAAACAGGAAGTGGAAGATTCCAAGCAGATTTATAGAAGGGGGAACCGGACTGTACTAAGTGTGGTCGAGTACAGAGGGGTGTTTTGTGGGTTTTTAAGGCTGATAATGATTATTAGTGAGACATTTGGAGTAGATATTCATTTGCAGTAAATGAAAGTATTTAAAATCTTGGAGTTAAACTTACAAGAACACAAACTCTAACAGAAAACTTTGTTGATACGTTTTTGTTTTGTTTACAGATGTTAAGTTAAAGGAGTTTTATTCGTGACGTATAACCAATCAAATCACTCCAGAAGACAGAGCGACCACAGGTAGATAAAGGTTCAGAGCCAAAGTAGCACCATTTTTAAATGTATTACCGTAAATCAGTAAAAAATAAAATACTGATAATCAGTAAATCAGTCAGCCCACAATTACTACAATTCTACAATGTATGTCTCTTTCCTTTGACTTGTTATATGTACAATATACAATGTATATGATGTCGTTTTTTCATACCAAAGGCTGTACTATGATGTACATACGATGCTACTCTGGTTGTTCTGGCTCTGCACTCCTCTTCTGTTGTTTTCTGGATTGTACTCAGCTGCATGCCTTCGTCCACCCGGCCTCCGTTGACTCGTCCTGCCTGCCGTCTCTGGAGCTGAAGCTGGATTGGAACAGACCAAAGTACAGTCCAATCACGATGCCAGCTGCCTCTCAAAAGGCTCCTTCATCTGGCAGGTGGCAGCACTTCTTCTGAGGGGAAGCTGAGCTGGTCCAGCAGAACTTTGGAGATGTGTTCCAGTGGTTGGTGGATGTGTGGGGAGATAGAGAGGGACCTTTGAATTGTTCACAAAGGAAAACAGGGAACCCATTGGTAGTTTTAGTTTAGGCTGCTACTGTGGTGTGTTTTTGGGTTTTAAGAGGTGAACAGGAAGAAGTTTTTTTTGTATTGATTATCTTTTACTTTGTTCCTGGTTGGAATGCCCATCAATGTCAACATGAAGTTCACTTTTAGTTCTGTTGATTTATTTTTATTTTACTAACACCCATTTGCTTTTAACCCCCTCACATGTTGTGTTGTTGTAAACTTACTCTTTCAAATAAATTCTCATCTAACCCTCTGGAAACCAGCGTTTGGACTGTTTTTGTGTTGCTCCTCACCTACTGACAGCTGTGGACTAAAGGCTATACTGTGACGTTTTTAGAGCCACATGCTGTACTATGATGTTTGTTGGGCGACATGCTATACTATAGGCTTTTTTAATTGACATATTACTGACATTTTTTTGTTTTTTTTGTTTTTTTTTAGCAACATATAAGAATTCGCACAGTTTTAAAAGTTACTATACTTTTACTTGTGCAATGAAATTATTATTCTATGGCATTTTTTAGATGACATGTTATACTCTGATGTTTTCTTGAATTACATACTATTTTGACAATATACTGCACTATGACATTTTTTGAACCACATATCATACATGACAATTTTAGGCAACATCCTATCATTTTGCGCTTTTTGAACCACATAATAATCTGTTTTGTTTTTTTTTCTTGCCAACATGCTGTACTATGAACTACAGGCCATACTATGTTATTCTTGAGTAAAGCATACTATACTTTGACGTTTTCTGAACTACATCCTATACTATGGCGTTATACACAGAGTGCTTTGGTTACATGTTGATTTATAATCTAGATTTTTTTCTGTTTTGTTTTTTGACAGGATTACCACAGACCTGACCATGAACACTGTTGACACCCACCTCAGGGAGACGCTGCCTAAGATCTCAAGGCTGCTTGGTCGTGGTCTTTCTGGCACGTACTCTTCCAAGATGAGCCGGGAAGTTTAACACTGATGGAATGACACCAGGTCTAAGCCGACAAACTTCCACTTCCTCCTCAACCCATAGTCTCTGGGAAACCTACATGGAGTAAGAAAAGTAGACAGAGAAGTAATTAAGTCTGTACACAACATATTAAAAAGAAATCATGCTAATAAATTAAGTACAAAGAACTGAATTCGCCAATATACTGGAGACCAGAGCTATTTAACTTGATAAGTATAACCTTGTTCAGTAACATTTCAATTATTTGAGAGCAGTCCTAAAGAACTGCCTGTAATCCCAATCATAAAATGGGTTTGGAGGAAGAACATAGATGGTAATCTGGATATGCATGAGTTAGGCTTTATAACTACTATTGGTAGTATTGGTGGTAGTAATAGTAATGTGACTACTACTAGTAGTGGTGGTAGTATACTACTGCTGCTGATACTGGCACTGCTACTACAACTTGTAATACTATTACAAATGCTGATACTACTTCTACGACTCTAACAGCTATTTTATACTACTACTGCTTGTACTTTTAGTATTACTACTACTGCTTGTACAACTATACTACAGCTACTATTAATCGTCTGGTATTTGGTTGTCAAGCTGCTAGCTCGCCTTTGCGTTTTGCTAGTGGCTAACTAGTTAGCTCTCATAGACTGGAAGCTCTCAACAAGATTTCATAATGAAAAAAGAACCAAAAACTATTCTTACCTATGAAAAGTCATTCCAAGTTTCCTTGTCTCAATCGTACGACGTAGTGTGTAACTGTATGCAGCACAGTGAGACGGCATACTTGTTTCCGTTTTCACGCCGTCTACATCAACGGAATGCACTGAAACTTTTCCCCCACTAGCTTAGCCTCGCTGTAGCACGCAGCTCAAAGGGGCGTGTCCTATCTACTCATTCATATCTATGAGAACAACGGTAGCTGCACATAAGGACGCCTGACGTTGATTAGCTGCGTAAATACCATAATATACAGTCTATGGTAAATACGTATGTGAATCGCATCATTGGCTGCAGCAGCCAGTCACCGCTCACTCACTGACTCACATTGAAAAATAGCACAGAATGAATTGTTACGTGTTTATTTTATTTACAATTTAGGCTGGATTTTTTTTTTGTGCAGCGCAGATTTTCTGTGCGCGGAGACCGTGTCAGCAGTGCGCAATTGCGCACGCGCGCAGCTTAGAGGGAACAGTGACTCCATGTATGTGAAAGCTCCGGGGATGATGAACATTTCCTTTCCAATGAAAACATAAATTATTATGAAGTAGGTCTGAGTCATAGGACCTCAAGGTGCAAAGGGAATGATGTTCCCTCACCTTTCTGAACGCATCTATGTATAGAAAGACCAGAAGAAATAAAAGGTCTTTGGTTGGAGGTCATCAAAGTCAAAAAAAAAAAAAAAAAAAACAACTTGAAATTCTAACCTCTATTTTATTCTTTTCGCATAATAAAAATCAGCCAGGAGGAGGTGTTTTTGCCTGGAAAGGTGAACCTCCCCATCTATCTTGAGAGTGTTTCCATTATAGATCACTCTAGGGCAACATAATCATTGCTGACACCCACTTTGCTGTACCTTCTTAAGAGTCGAGCTGAGTCTGCCAGGCATGAAAACATTTTAAACTGAGGTCTCCGGTGTTAAAGTGGCTTTTATTGTTCTTAATCCATGCATGACTAAAAACATTTGCATGGTAAATCCAGAACAACAATGTGTGCCTCCCTTGCTCTCCCTAAGCTCCTGCTTGTATTGAATGAGCCTGGTAGACTTTGCAAAGTTCACTTAGAGTTTCTGCATCTCTGCTCTGATTATCCTCGCTTGTCCAGGCAGAGCCACACCTGAACCCTCCCCAACACCACCCCTCCTTCAAAAAAAAGGAAAGAAAAAAACGTCCTGAAGAACAAATTATGCACTGGGGGAAGCATACATATCCATTTTTTAAACTTCATAATTCCTTCCTGTGTCCTACTTCCTCCTCCATTCTTATTCATTCTCACTGTCACACTATCTGTGATGTTTCCAATCTCTTCTCTCATATTCTGTTCTTGCTCAGATTCTGACAGCAGAGAAAAAATATCGCCACAGGCTGCTGAAACAAAGATCCATGTAACATATTGGAGAGGAAAAAAAATGGCGCTGGCTTTCTCCCATACACATGTATTGCAACCTTGACTTGGAGAAATTGCACTCCCATACAGTTAAATTGCAACAGCAGATATGTTTTGATGTCTGCAAGGAAATATTATGTCAACTTGAAATGTTAAGGGGAAACTCCAGTTTGGCAAATATCTGACAAACACAATGCACTCACAGCATATTTTGTCCACTAAAATACCTGACCATGCAGTACACTATCTGCTTCCATAGATGTGGTTTGGTTTAATTAGAAAAAAAAAAATCCTCTGTAACTTAAGACATTTACCTGAGGTGTGGGCTTCATTCAACCATTTATTCACCTTTTAAGCCCAACCATCTTTTCCTGGCTCTGTAGCAGTCCATAAATATGGTGCTTCATTCCTTAAAAAAAGTTCCCACCCGAAATGATGTTGCACTAAACACCATTGGGAAAACAGTTTAGTTGTTTAATTGTATGAGAGTGCAATTTTTAGGAGACTGGGTTATTTTGTCCTGCACTGTTTGTGTTTGCAGCTACATTCCCAGCTCCCACCAGATGTCCTCAGAGTAGGACCATGGAGTAACTCGTGGGTTGCAGTCAGGTAATGTTTTTTCCTTAGCAATGTTCCTAACTAAGGGTTCAAAGCTTCCCCATGCACCCAATTCGGTGTAGTATATACTGGACCATTGTCTGCTAAAGTAAATGGGATAATGTTGGCCATTTATTTACTGTGGCAGCAGCATTTGTGGTGTTTACTGGTGGTTTTTTTAGCCAATATATGCATAGGTTTATCATCTAATCAGAATCAGCATATTGACCATAACGGAAGTATGTCTTTTAGGAGGGAAATCAGATGTTCTTAAGATGATGGTGTTTTAAAAATTCAACACTGCTGAAACAAGCAGCAACCTCTAGGCCCAAAGAATGGTAAATGGGGATCAAACTGCCAACTTTATGATAAATGGGTAACTTGTTCTACTACTTTGATTGTCCCCAGAATGAAGTCAGTGTGTTAGGTTTTGTTATCTTAAAAGCTCAGATGCAGGGAAGAGATGGAGTCAGACTATGCGGTAATAGTCTTTTATTCAAAAACAAGGGATAACGAACTACAATTCCCAGAGAAACTCAAAATACCGGGAGTACCGGAACAACAGGATAACGACTTTAACTAGAACTGATTGTTGCCTCTAGTGGCTGGCGGACCCACAACAGGTAATTCCTGGGCAGGAGAACTACAGCTTACACTAGCTCAAATTTCTATAGCAAGTTCAGAAAACAAAAGGCCTATTAAGGAAGCCACCCAAACTAAAGTGTCACACAAGACACGCAAACTAGAAACTCAAATGTTTTAAGTGGAATAACCAACAACTAGGAAGCTAAACATTACGGCTATTGGAACTCTAACTATGAGCTGGGGTCCTGTAAACAAAAAACTACTATAGCACTTTTATTCTTTAAGAACTACAAACACTAACGGAGTCTGCTCGGACGGGTACTCAGCTGGCATCTAGGAGGGATGGCTGGCTGTGGCTCGACGATGGAACGGAGGAATGGACGTGCGGCTGCAGCGGCGACGGCTGGTGAGGACAGGAGCTGGTAGTCGACGGAGGAATGGTTGGAGAATGAACCGGGTGACTAATCCTGACGGTGGGGGAAGGCCGGTAGGTGGGTCCGAGGAGTCCAAATCTGGGAGCAGTCTAGGCTGAGAGGAGAATAGACACAAGTTACTAAGGTTCTTAAAAACAATAAACAGCAAGACTAACTGAGTAAACACTAACTAGTTACTTTTTACGATCCAACAAAGAATGAAGAGAAGAGTCAGGTTATAAAGTGATGGAGTGGTGGACTGATTGGTTCTGCACATCTGCTCCCACTTCTGCTGATTGCTCAGATGAGAACTGTCTACACCTGCCGCTGCTGTCTGCTGTCACTCCTTCCTAAAAAGGAAACACACACACAAGGGGAAGGAGGGGCCTAACCAGGACCTGCAGAGGCACACCTAACACAGTGCAGAAGTGCCCAAAGTTGCAGTACCTCAGATAGCCACTTGAGTCTGACTCCAAAAGCGATTCAGTTCCCATTCACCCCCAAGTTAAAATGCCCAACTTTACAGCAGAAATAAACATGTACATAGGCTGGTGCAAAAGGTGATCTCTATAGCTAATTTCCATGTTTGACAACTTTATAGGTGGGGAATGTTTAGGAAAGTCTTCCATTTAAGTTGTTTTGGACTGTTCCCTGGACTCCATAGAGGAGGTGGGTGAGAGGAGGATGTTGGCAAAGCTCACATCCATCATGGACAATCCCTCTCACCCACTGCATGACACTGTGGGGTCTTTAAGCAGCTCCTTCAGCAGCAGACTGAGACATCCACCCTGCAAGAAAGAGCGCTATCGCAGGTCCTTCATCCCATCTGCTATAAGACTTTACAACATCAGCATCACTGGCTGATGTTAACATAAACTGGACTATATCATTACCACCCCAAACCATAAAATTTGCACAGACATTCTTGCACTGCACATCTCTGCACTTTTAAACTTTATTTTTATTTTTTCTGTTAAAAATTTTTTTCACCCTTGTATATATTGTAAATAAAGCTGCTGTAACAATGTAAATTTCCCCTGGAGTGGGGAGAAATAAAGAACTTTATCTTATCTTATCTTATCTTATCTTTTTCAGCATAAAGTTGTGCACAAATAAGGGCCCAGCCACTTTGAGTGACAGGTGGATACCTTCACGGGACAATCAGTGATCCAGAGATGTTTGCATGGCCCGCCTTAACTCCACTCACACTCCACTTTTTCCTCATTTTTAGATTGGTTGAATAAGTTCGGAGGAGTCAGGCACCGCCAAGATGTCAACAGCCGAAGCCACAACACCGAGCTTCAAAACAGCTGAAAACTATAGTCCCCCTCATCAGCAACATCATTTTATTTTTGTAATGTAGCTTAATGTAAGTGCAGTTGGTTTCTCTTAGCACTGTGGTCATTTTTTCCTCAGTACATTTCATTTCTTCTTCACGTCTTTCCTTAAACTCACAACATGTTCCATCGAGGCCAAAGAAGTGTCTTAAGAAAAGACAGAATTGTTTGGACTTTTAAACTACAACATTGATCTCCTGGTCTTTCCATTCCACGCACAGACCTAACCCATTTTTCTTCCTATCAGGTTGTATTGTCTCATGCTGTAGATTTTTCTTGCCACCACCTTGTCAGTTTCCCGTTCCTGTGTCTGCCCACTTGTGAACTTTCATGCATATTTCCATTAAAGTCTCTTCATTACATATACACGCCAGCCTCCTGGTCTGCACTTAAATCGTCAATCCAGTTGCCTGTGCATACACCATTATGAGACCGTATTTGCATTTACATGTGCATATCTCCCTGCTGACGTGGCCTCCTTTTGCTGTGTGTGTCATCACTGTTTGTTTGATATGAATTTACTTTGTGGTCCTAAGTGTCCATGTCTTAGTGTTTCTGTGTGTCTTCTTGGTTATTTGTGGAATCAGCAGCATGGAGGACTTGTGTAAGATGAACATGCATGCATGATCCCCTAACTGTGTTGTGAGTGCACTTCAAAGTTTAAAGAGAATTGAAGTTTTATGTGTTATCTCGCAGTGAGTTGTAATTGGACATAAAGAACAAACGAGTTACACATGAGACCCAGATCAATATTACACCCTCCTGCCTTCCTTTCATCCTCCTCTTCTCACACACATAATGTCTCATGCACTATTAATGCTCTCATCTCATTTAATTACCCTCTCCATCAGAGCTTCAGCACAGCAATCAGCCCGGGGACCACGTGCCTCTGGGGATCACCATTCTGGCCCCCTGCTGGGATCTGCTTCTAAATTCAGGCCTGCCAGTCTGCTTGGATGTTTGGGCACAACGATGATGACTGCGCACAGTGTATGGATTGACAATGGTGAGGGTTTGATGACAGCAATAATGACAGCAACACTACTGTCTGATGACTGGTGCTGTCAGATACCAGAGGTTCTGTCATGTTATGAAGGGTAAAAATTGATTTGGATTTTACATATGGAGCTAACACCTGGGAAGGATATGCATGAGTCCTCTGGTTTGGTGCAGCAGTCATTCATTAGCTTTTTTAACAAGACAGAAACAGAATGTGCACTGCACTGCATGAAATCACTAATCAAACAGCTAATTTCATTAAGGTTGCCCCAGGAATGGCATAATCATCCCTGTGAATTGAGAAATAATCAGATTAGAGTTCATTTACTCAAATGAGAGCACCAGTGGACTGATGCTAAAAGATTTCTGTAATTGTACAAGGTGTTCAAAACACTTGGCAGGTTTCAGTTTGGAGGTTAGCCCTAATCAATATCCTCCATGCATTCTTAATGCAGCAGAATGCATAAACATTTCCTGAGAGAGAAACACAGTGGTTTTCAATACACCAAAATACTGCAAAAATACAAGCTGTAAAACACGAGTTTTGACAAACTGCAAGCGCATTGGTCTAATTCAGGAATGGGCAAACTACGGCCCCCGGGCCACGTACGGCCCTTTGGGCTTTTCAATCTGGTCCGCGAAATAATTTGGTCAATATTAGAATTGACGAAATTACAGTAAAGACCACATTCATTTGACCTTCTCCTGCAGAACCCGGCGTTTCTGTTGACCCCACTAGATGGCGCACTCCAGACACAAGTGGCCTTTGTTGGTTTATTCTCTCTTCTTCTACTTTGCGACTGCATTGAGCTGCTGTAACAAGGAGTGGATCAAAGAAAAGTCGACAGTGAGTGTCGAGTGTTTCAGAAGGAGTGGACTACTAAATATTTTTTGCTAAAGTCCGTTCAAAGGCTGTATGTCTTATTTGCAATGACACCGTTGCGGTTTTAAAAGAATATCAGCCGACACTTTTCCACGAAGCATGCTAACTACGCTAGCAACCAGTCAGCACAAGAACGGACAGCTACGGCTCAGAGGTTAGCAGCCAGTTTACAGACTCAGCAAAATACTTTTTTCCACAAACTACGATTCAAGAGTCAAGCACGAAGGCAAGTTATTTGCTAGCATTCAAAATAGCAAAGGCTAGCTAGCCTTTCTTTTGAAAGAATGCATGGTAGAGACAGCAGGTCTCCTGTGTCCAGAGAGCAAAAACAAATATGAAAAAATTAGTTTATCACGCAGGACAGTTACTCGCCGTGTTGAACTAATCTGTGAAGACTCAACCAGCTCACTGAACGAAAAAGCGGAGTCCTTCAAGTTATATTCATTAGCACTGGACGAAAGTAATGGCATAAAAGACACTGCTCAGCTTTTAATTTTTATTCGAGGGATTAATGACAATTTTGAGACAACGGAGGAATTTTTGACCATGGAATCCATGAAGGGAAAAACACGGGCAGAGGACTTGTAGGACAGGATGTCTGGGGTCATCGAGAGGCTGAAGCTGCCTTGGTGTAAACTCGCCAATGTCACCAAGGATGGATCGCCAAACTTGACAGGAAAAAACGTCAGTCTGCTGAAAAGAATCCAGGATAAGGTGAAGGAGGACAACCCTGAGCTGGATGTGATTTTCCTCCACTGCATAATCCATTAGGAAGCGCTCTGTAAGTCTGTTTAGCATCTTGATCATGTCGTGAAGCCAGTCGTAAAACTCATTAACTTTATACGATCGAGAGGGCTTCAGCATCGTTAGTTCATTAAGTTTCTTGAAGAAACTGATGCTGATCACCAGGACTTGCTTTACCACTCTCAAGTTCGCTGGTTAAGTTTGAGGGGAAAAAAAGGGTGACCAACAACACTGTTCCCACTGAACCTGAATGTGAGTATTCTTTATTTTGTCAGTGATGTCTTTAACATGTAATTCATATTAGTTTGTACAATTTCCATCCATCTGATGCTGGCCTGGCCCGTCTGTCGAATTTCAAAACTCAATGTGGCCCCTGAGCCAAAAAGTTTGCCCACCCCTGGTCTAATTAGTGGAGACATTTCACCAAAACAGACCCTTTTACTCTGCTTATCCCACCTGACTATCTACAGACTTGATTCCTAGAATCATGATGGAACATACAACTGTTCAAAAATGCAGTGCACTTGTAATGGTAGAAGATGTTTGGACTAAGCAGGACTCTAGAGCAGAGCAGGTGAGAGGTTTATTTGGTTGAAATTCTAACCAAGTTCAGCATCAGGCAGACAGACAACAAAGGAAAACAGTCCAAGACAGGCAGGACTTAGCCGGCAGGCAAACAGGAGCAGAAGCTTGACCACAGAGGCTGTGGAGCCACAATAGACCAGGGACTGGTGTTTGTTAGCAGGCATATTTACTGGTAGGCTAGCGATAGGATTGGAGCAGGTGTAAATGTAGGTAAAACTGTTCAGGACTCTACTGCTGAAATGCAGGAAATGACAAAGTCTGAGAGGAAATGAAATGTTAGAAACTGGCAGGAATTGGAAACACAAAAATCCTAATTTATAAAGATGAGGTTGTTGTTGTGACAAAACTAGGAGACAATATTTGACACTAAGACACAAACATGAAATTTTTTAAGTAAAATTTCACTTTCAAGGCAAAACATAATCTCAGTATTGGTGTTTTATTTTCCTCCTACAGTCCAAAGACGTCCCGGTTCGGTTAACTGGCATCTCCCAAACTCCCTGTAGGCGTGACTCTAAGTGTGAATTGTTTTCTGTCTATATGTGTCAGTCATGTCATTGACCGGTGACTTATCCAAGGTAAAACACTCTCAATGGGAGCTGAAATGACTCTTAACTCTGTCAGGACAAATGGCTATAAGTGATGGATGGAGAAGTATAACTAAGACTTATGTGGCATCGCATTTTCTAATCTAGATTGAATCTGATTTGCATATTAATATGTCTCATTTTATCTTAAAGAAGCATCAGATTAGTTCCTTGTGCCTTGTAGCAATGAATTAATCTCTAGTATCAATTTATTATCGCCATGTAAGGCCAATCTGGTGAATATGTTGGCAAATTGTTCCCAATTTCCATCCATCAGACATGGAGGAGAATTGTAATTAATCCGGTTTTTGCCCAATTGATGGAACGTTCACTCTCCATTTAGCTCTGCTTTGGTCGCCACTAACCCCTAAAAAAGTATCTGACTCTTGAAATTCTCTTGAGTATAATTAATTAAACGTTCACCAGCTAGTAACTAACTTTGTCAGGCAGTTTGGTGTTGGGCAGGAAGCGTGCAGTGGAGTCTTTTTTAGAGCCTTGAGTGTTGAAAACAGCTGCCTGCTGCTGCCGGAAACACCACTGGTGTGAGTGGTGAGAATGAATATTGATACTTGAGAACAGAAACTATGTCAATGAACCAGTTTTTTAAATTCCTAAATCTTCTCGAATGGGTACGCCGACCGCTTTTTTAATTACTCATTCCTAATTAGTTCTGAGTCAGCTGCTAAACGGCACATAACGGATAATCAATCACGCCATCTTTAGTACACACATAAAACTTTTGCGCCTCAAATAAAGCAATGCATCATGTTGAGGTTTTAAGGAATGCACCATTGCTCGATGGTCAACTCACTGTTAGCGAACATTTCTGTGCTACTCGGTGCTGCATCATCTTACCCAACTGACAAATGAGTTCCTGATCGTTGTTTCTCACCGCTGAGTTTTTCTTTGGACTGTATTCTCATAATGTGAACATACTTCAGTTGAACAGCTCACTACTAACAATCTCACAATCAAGATGCCTCGTTGGATTTGTCTGTTATTTTTGGCCGCATGCCTTCTCATCTCCTGTGTTCATGATTTAATTTTAAACCTCTCATTAGTTTTCTTTTCATCCCGCCTTCTCCCTCCCTTGCCCCTGTCTCCTCATGCTTTATTGCAGTTCTGTCGCTCAGTATGCCGATCACACCGACGCTCGGTGCGGCCGGGCTTCACTCAGAACCGTCCCGCACTAAGACCAAAATAGTATTCAACCTCACAGGGCCTTTGAAATACATTGTGTTCGCAGAAGACAAAGGAATTCAATGGCCATCAGGGATAGAAAAAAAAGAAAGATCAGCTTTCATGTTGATGCTTCAGAAGCACTGATGATAATAGCCACCCTGCAGTAAACCAGGATTTGATTGAGGTAAGAGAGAGAAAGAAAGAAACACTGGCATGTTCACTTTATGTTAGAGTGGAGGATTAGGTTTTGCAGGTCATGTGGTAATCAAGAAGCTTTAGGATGTTCAATCAAACACACCGGCTCAGCTCTGATGGATCCATCATTAAATTGACTTGGACATGTGAGATACTTTGATGATATGAAAGCTGTGAATCAGTGTCATGAACCGCAATGTTTGAAGGCCACTTTTTCTTTTGATCGTGCAAGAGAGCAATGAAGGAAGTGCAGGAAACCTTGTTTAAAAAAAAGAATTAAACATTGTGTTATTTCACACAGATCGTTACGTGGCATTGCTTCAACTATTCAAAATATCTGGTACATTGTGTTCCAGGAGCTTTAAAGATAGAATATGTGATTGTAATCCGACATGCTTTTTGTCAGATTCAGTGAATATCTCCCCACGGTCCGCTAGCTGTCTGTTTGCTGTGTGTGTGCTGGAGAAAAAAAATAAATCTGTACACAACCCCTGGCTCTATGCAAACACTGTGGCTGAGCGTGTCCGGTGCATATTCAAGCTTGTGCATGTTTCTGTTTGCGCACCATAGAGGCGAAGGAAACAGGAGGAGAGTGATTAAACCCCTAAAAACTCATCTCAGTGTATTAAAATTACATATTTATAAGCTTTTTTCTCATGAAAATAACCTCTCCATGCTTTAAAATGTCTTAAAGCTGTTGCCTCCTTTAAAATCTGAAGGTCTATGAAGTCTCTGCCTCAATCTCCACCTATTTCTCTGCTTACTTGCTGCAGCTAAGCACACAAGCTCACCTACAAAACACCGCAAACATTCTCTACACAATGAGAGGTTGTGATGTTGGGGTAATTCAGCTGTATGTGCTCAATGAGAAACCAGTCCTGAGGAATAATGACACAGAAAAGCCCATATTGCAGGTTGACAGGACTGGTTCTTTCAGTTTGTTACATAAGAAACCCTGGGAGTCTGTCATCAGTACACTGCAGTTTCAATGCTCAGTCATGGTGCTGATGGCTTATTTTGCTCATGTAATGTCTTTCAGGTTATAAAAAAAAATATCATTTTCAAACTTGATTTTCAATAGAAACTATCTTTAATTGGCCCATACTAATGAAATGACCACCAATGAGTACAACTGAATATAAAAGTCTGATTTTATTGGCTAATTATCAGGATTATTGAACAAAACAACCCAAAAAAGTTGTAGAAAATCCCTCTGTTTTTTTTTTTGTACGAGCTTGAATGTGTACGTAAACAAGTGAACAACAGTTTATCTCCCATGTCTTTGTTCAATTGTTCCACCTGTTCTTGCATGCACAGCTGTTTTCTTTTGCCCTGGCTGATTGAACTTTGTCTTAGGTTAAGTGGAAGCACCTGTGTGGCTGCAACATGAACGTGCACCAGGTTTAAAAGCTGTGATATTATGTATGTACTGTATCTAATCTTTAAAAAACTGTTCAAAAATGACGGAGTATCATGTATAATATCTGTGGATAGTGAAACGGAGGCCTGGACTTTGGGTCTGTATTTAAGCTTGAGGTTTTGCATACAGGTGCACTCAGAAATTCAAATTGTCACCATATTTCACAATTTTATCTGCCATCTGAGCAGCGCTGCCCATGCAAAGTATTATTGGCTTCAAGCAAGTGTCCTAACTGCCTTGACTAAGCTCACTCTGCGGTGCCATGGTTGTCTTAATGGGCTATTTCCTAAAACATTTGTTTTGATTTGGAGAGCTACGTGGTCTCCAGATTACCTCCCAACATCCCTTTGAACCCACTTACCAGTACTCCCATACATCATTTGCAAGTATGATTTGGAGGAGGCCTATACCGCCTGTGTGAATTGCAAATAGATACAAATAGAGAGATGCTTTTGAAATACCCTTATTTTAGCTTCATATTTAATATTTTGAGTCCGTTGTGGTTGACAGGGAGGATATACTATGCTGCTCAGATGCTGCTAATGTTGAATACACATCAGGGCCTCGCAAGATATGGAAGCAGCCAGCTGTATCCTCTGCTAAAACGTCTGTTTGTTTTACTTTTTATTCCAAAGCACCGCGGCTTCGCCCCTCCACTCACACTCTCTGATCCTGAGCTCCCAAAGTGAAAGCGGCACAGCAATCTCTGGGCTCATTGACTGCGGGGCCTGAGGGGTTTTGTGGTAAAAGTCTGGGCACGTATTGGGTTCTGCAGAGCTGGCTGACCCAGACTGGTCCCTGGCCACATCCATGCCATCTCATTCCTGCTCAAAAGGCCTCAGCGTTGGAATGTTGTCGGCATGGAGCCTGGCCCTTCTGCAACATCATCCGTGGGATATGCAGAGCTGGCAGGTTGACAGTCAGGTATGTCGGCACGAGGAGGCTGGAATGTGGCCCTGCTGCTCTCTCATTTAAAAAGGCCCTCTGAGGGTTTTTTCTTCCCCTCCATCATTCTCTCAATCTTGCTCCATCGTTGGGATTTTTCTGTGCCTCTATCCAATCTCTTATTGTGCAAATCTCCACAGTCTTCTAACTTCTTTCCAAGGCATCTCTCCCACGCTACTTCTTCTTCTTCTTCTTATACCGTGACTCCTTCCCTGCATGCTTTTCCTCTCATTGCCACCGTGTTATAATTAATTGATGTCCCCAGTCTTCCTGCCATCTTCCACGGCTTTTTCCTTCCGTCTTCCCCCCTTCTTCCCACCTCTCTCCTGTTATTTACTTCCTCTCTTTTCATTCCCCAATCACCCTCCTTCCCCACACTTCCTCCACTCTCATCCCGCCTTCCTCTACTCGCGCTGTTGTGCCGTTTCCTTACCTAATTAGAAATCCCCTGTAGGTTTTTTGGTTACAACGCAGAATATTTACTGTGAGCAGTTCAGCCGGGGGTTTCTGGGTCACGGAAGGAGAAATGGAGACTGATCAGCCTAAAGACTGAAGCTTAACATGGCTAATTAATTCCTCAGTAACACAGTAGTGAGATTAAATGACTCTGCTCTCTGATAAATGTGTTTTTTGTTACTGTATTAAAGTAGAGAACTGGAGAAAAAAGCTAACCTGGCATGTGGAACTATTATGTGAGGCTTTGATTTCATTTAGATTCATTCACCATTTAATATTGTTTTGATGTAAAGCTAAATGTGCACAAGGCAGCATGAATGGTTACCTAGCAACAAGTGCTGTGAGTGAAGATAGATGGGTGATGGAGTTGGCTAATTTAGGAATGGCAGGGGAGATGTGCTCCTGAATCTGAAGAGATACTCAATATTTTGAATTATTTGAATTATTTTCGATTTTTTTGAAGGACAAGAATTGTTGTATAAGGGTAGCAAAATGCAGTCTGACTTTTGACTGACTTTCTAGCACTTGACTTCATAAAAAAGCACAGTAAAAGCTATTTTCATCCTGATGCACATTTCAGTGGCTGAGCTTTATGTTTTTCTTTACCTTGTACACAACAGTTGATGAAACACTCTCACTTCAAGGTCCGTTTAGTGGATGGAGTTTGCACAGTTTTAATGGAATTATATATCTGAAAAGTTCTATTGTTTCAGAGAACTTTCCAACCAGAAATGTGTGGCAGTAAGAGGGAAGAAAAATGCACAGAAAGTTTATTTTTTTTAACCTGGACAGGAAGAGGAAGTGAGGAGATGAACAAGGAAGAACACCTGTGAGATGAAAAAGCCTGACAAAGGCAGCATGGAGGGCAACAGAGTGAGAAGTGGAAAATTTGGACACTTAATCCACCTCTGGACATCTTGGCTGTGTGACATATTAAAGTAAGAAGAGTGGCTTTTGTTCCGAGTCGCAGGATTTCCCGGGCAATCAGGAAGTGCTGACAGTGAGCTGATCCCAGGAGCACGGCTGGATGAGGCCGGTTGAAATACTTCTTTGACCTGCTCGGACACTTGGAGGATGTCTATGTCTTTGTTGGAACGTTGGAAAGTTAAGATAAGTCTCCGTTTCAATAAATCTCTGAACTTTTTCTGTTGTGTTCCCTCCTCTATCCCTTCTCTTCGACCTTCCTTTGCCTCTCACAAACACTCCGACACCCCTCAAATAGACTGAATTGAACTGAACTAAACTAAAATGAACTTGCATTCATGCTAAAGGACTACAGCTTGCTTACTTCATCTGAGCACATTCTCCCTCACTGATATCATCACTGATTTTTTTTTTCTTGTCAGGACTTGTTTCCTTAATTAGTTTTTCTGCTGATATATCGACATTGACTTTGGTTTTAGTTGGCTTTATGGGTATTTTTTGTTAGATACTTTAGTGTTTGTTTATTATTTGGGTTGAATATAAGCAGTTTTAACTAAAGAAACTGAACTGATGGGTGTTCATGTGTGTTTTATTTTAATTTTGTGCTTTTTGTAGTGAGAGTAGGAAGCTTTTCGGGCTATTCTAGGTTCAGTGTTTACTCCTCCTGCTGGCGTCCAACTCCTTTTTATATATATCAGGAATCCCCCTACGCAACATGTGCTTGGGTAAAACCTTTTGACAAGTTTCTCATTAGACTTGAGGAAATATAATACTAATACTTGTAATTAATTAAGCAAAACTACTAATTAGAATTATGTATATTTTTTCATTGTTTTAGAGTTTTTTTCAGCACATTTCAGATTCATTCATGTTCAATATATGCAGATCTGATTGTTAAAATGGAATTGATGGGGCTGTTTTGCTTTTATTTTGTGAATTTTGTAGTTAGCAGGAAGCTGTTTGGACTATTGTACTGAATAATTTAAGTTACTTTTTTTTTTTTTAAGTAATGGATTCAGTGTTTACTCCTTCTGCCTGGTGTAAAGCTCCTTTGTATACATTTTTTAGGTACACCTTGCTAGTTAAAGGTTTAACCCCCTTTGCCTTCAGAACTGCCTTAATTCTCTGTGGCATACTTTCTTTCTTTACATACTATTTCTCAGAGATTTTGGTCCAAACTGACAGGATAGCATCATGCAGTTGCTGCAGATTTGTCGGTTGCACATCCACCACATCCCAAAGGTTCTATTGGATTGAGATCTGGTGACTGTGGAGGCCATTGGAGTGCAGTGAACTCATTGTCATGTTGAAGAAACCAGTTTGAGATGATTTGAGCTTTGAGACACGGTGCATTGGGATGGACATGGTTAGCAATAATACTCAGGTAGGCTGTGACATTTAAACGATGCTCAGTTGGTACTAAGGTACGGTGGCCGAGGGGTGCAAACGCAGCACAAAAACGGAACGCCCTGCAAGAGACAAAAACACACACAAAAAAATAAATGCTGCAAGATAGAAAACACCGACAAAAGAGAAATGCTGCAGGAGACATAACATCCACCAAAATGAAACGCACTTCACAAGAGAAACGGACTGCAAACAGAAACGTACTTCATAAGAGAAACGGACTGCAAACAGAAACGTACTTCATAAGAGAAACGGACTGCAAACAGAAACGCACTACGAAACAGAAACACAGAAGATAAATGCTTCAAGAGACACCTGCAAAAAAAAAAAGAATAGAAATATTTATTCGTTGTTTTTTGGGTTGTGAATTTAAAAAAACATTATGGGGCCTCTCCATTTCTCTTGACATTTTTTGCTAACACCTAAAAACAAAAGTAGTAGAACAACAAAGAAATGTTCCTATACTTAAGCACATTTAGCAAGTTTAAAAAAATCATTCAATATTTGTTTTAATGTTTTCAGTTTTCTGGGACCATGGTATAAGCGGATTAAACAAGTTGGAGCCACTAGGGAGTTGTAGGGCCCTCTGCAGAGTAACACCACTCCATGGAGTGACACCTCTCTGCTGCACGTTGTAGTGTTCCCAGTCCGCAGCTTGTCCTGGTGTTCCTGATCCGCAGCTTGTCCTGGTGTTCCTGATCCGCAGCTTGTCCTGGTGTTCCTGATCCGCAGCTTACCGTGGTTTTCCCACTCCAACTTGTGGCTTAGAGCGGTCTAATACACGGCTCGAAGTTGTTTAAATCTTACTGAAATTGGAGAGACAACTTGAAAAGGTATACTTTTCTCTTTCCTAAGTTTTTACATGTGGCCCTCAGATGCTGCTGTGAAAATACTTGTGTAGGTTTTGCTGATTTACACAGCTGATTTTAGTGGGCTTGGGGTTGTGAGAAGTGAATTTGTAGTGTTAACGTTACTGTAACAAACATTAATTTCTGGGACACACCAGGTATTTAACAAGGTACCTGGACGACTCACGCATGGGACATGGCAGCCTAGAAGAGAAGCACTGATAATTGTGGACTGCTTCAAAAACACATAAAGTGATTAAATTAAATGAATGTAAACTAAAATGAATGCAACACACACACCTGGTGTGTCCCATAATATTAGCAGGGGCGTACCTACCATTAGGCAAACATAGGCAATTGCCTAGGGCCCCGAGATTTCCAGGGGCCCCCAAACGTCTCATAAAATCTGAATAATAAACGCTTCTTTGATTTGAAACAAATACTTTTTTTCTTGTCTTAATTTGTGCGCTTGAAAATACATTAAAATGGTTGGTCTATCACTGTCATGATCGTTCTCCCCCCTCATTTCTCACACAATGGACTATTCCACGTTACTGCGCATGTGCAGGCTTAATTCAGGAAGATGGCATCAAAACAAACTTGTTGGCGCGGTTTTGAGAGGTGAGCGGTGAGCAAGATGAAGCGGAGTTATCCCAGTGGAGCAGAGAAGAGGAGAAGGCGAGAGGAAAACAAACAGTTTTTTATCAAAACTACCAAAGGTATCAACCTTTTTCACGGTGGTGCCAAATACAGGAGGACGACAGACAGAGCCAGATGCTGCTGTCAGTAGCAGCTCAGCTGTCAGTGTCAGCCCTGGAGGAGAGAAAGTGGAAAGTGACGCAAGGGATGCTTTTCACGAAGTTGTGAGTACTACATCGGTCGTGATGGTAAACTAAAACTATATTGAATGTTGATCAATGCTCAGGGTTTCCTCTACATTCATTCAGCAGCAGCGGCCCGAGGAAAATATTAGGAACGGTACGTATAGTTAGTAATACAGGCGGATTCACGAGGTAAAATACCGATCGCGTGGGAGGAGGAGGGAGGGATTGGGGGGGGGGGGGGGTCAACTATGTCCCAGGATAGGCTGTCAGCACTTGCAGTTCTTTCCATTGAGCAGAAAGTCAGTGGATATGGTCCTACTCATTTCAAGGTTTGCTGAGGCAAAGGCTCGAAAAGTCAAATTTCAGTGTGATAATTTTAATAAAATTGAGGAAGAAAAAAATCACAAAGAAAAATGGAAGTGAAAAAGGGAGAATAGAAAACATCACAAAGACATGAGGGACTGAAAGAAAATAGAAAAGGGAGAAAGAAAGAAAGACAAAAGGTAAATTTGATTTAAAAAAAATTGTACTGTTGAAATTTTTGTTGTCATAATTGACCTTGTTATATTTTGTGGTGTCTTCTTTTATAGTAACACAGCGTGCAGGGAACTCCAGGCTGAACCTGCTCCTGCTGCCACACTGAAGACATGTTGAGGTGAGAATAAAACTTTAGACAGTGCAGTACCAGAATGTCGAGGGCCCCAATGACTGGGTTTGCCTTGGGCCCCCAAATGACTAGGTACGCCCCTGGCTTTCATGTTATTTACACCAAATTCTGACCATCTGAATGTCGCAGCTGAAAGTGAGACTCATCAGATCAGGCAACCTTTTTCCAATCTTTTATTGTCCAGGTTTGGTGAGCCTGTATGAATTGTAGCTTCAGTTTCCTGTTCTTAGTTGACAGGGGTGGCACTGGGTGTGGTCTTCTATGATATGTGCAATACTGTTATGTAATTGTTGTTGAGATGGCATTGTTTGTTGTCATTGTGGCCGTTGAGGCATTTATGGCACAGTTGCTGAGTCCAAGACAAATTTTCCCAAGTGGGACAATAAAGTATATTGTATTGTAAGTGCATTGTACTGTATCTTCTGCTGCTGTAGCCCATCTTCTTCAAGGTTGGACGTGTTGTGCATTCAGAGATGGTATTCTGCATTCCTTGGTTGTAACCAGTGTATATTTGAGTTCCTGTTGCCTTTCTGTCATCTCCAGCCAGTCTGCCCATTCTCCTCTGACCTCTCACATCAACAAGGTGTTTTTGTCCACACAACTGCCACTCTGGATATTTTCTCTTTTTTGGACCACTCTCTGCAAACCCTAGAGATGGTTGTGTGTGAAAATCCCAATAGATCAGCAGTTTGTGAAATACTCAGACAAACAACCATGCCACATTCAAAGTCACTTAAATCCCCTTTCTTTCGTATTTTGATGCTTGGTTTGAACTTCATCAAGTTGTCTTGATAACGTCTACATGCCTAAATGCATTGAGTTGCAGCCAAGTGATTGGCTGATTAGCTATTTGTATTAACAAGCAATTGAACAGGTGTACCTAATAAACTGGCCGGTGAGTGTATATTAGGAATCCGCCTCTGCAACATTTGCTGTGAGTAAAACCTTTTCACTGGTTTCTCATTATACATAAAAAAAACTATTATTAATATTACAAAATAAGCAGATTAATTTTTTTTCATTGTTTGACAGTTGTTTTTTTTTTCATTTCAAAGTAAGTGGCAGTTCAAATTGCTTTACAAGTGCTACAATGAAATAAATCAGACAAAGAGAAAAAGTAAGTGTAAAAAATGATAAAAACCTGTTAATTGAACTGACTCAAGTTTTGTTGATCGATTAAACACTAATTATGCACAAGCTGGTTATGTGCGCACACACGCTTGCGACTGATCGCTTATCAAGGTACAGGCTTTCTGCATACATACTAATGAGAATGCGGCAAATAATTAAAAATCTTTACTGAAAACTGGTAACACCGACAGTTCCCCTGACAGCATTCCTCATTAATTGCGGTGTTTAATCAGATGAGTGACAGGTGACAGAGGTTAAGCATAGCATATTTGATTGACACAAATGGAAAGAAACGCTCATCTTCCCGAGGGGATCAAAGTGTGTCGTGATTGCCGAGTGATGCAATTAAAGAATTCCCAGAGAAGGAATTAACTGCTGTGCTGGAGGCACTTTGCGGGAACGGCTTCAGGATGCAGCACCTCGAAAGAAATGGCAGATTAGAAGCGGCTCATTTTCAAGTCATGGATGTTTTGCAGCATGCCTGTCATACCTGAGACCGAACCGAAGATGATGGAAGCGTGCACAGTGGTTATTAAGTTTGGCAGAGGCATTAGGAAAAGACATATTCATTGCATTTAAAGCAGATGGCAGGCACTTTTGCTGTAACATGGCAGCTTTAAACGGTTTATATTGTAGCTATGTTGTTTACACTGACAAGACTGATATCTAACTGAATATCTGAATCTGGAAGTGGCTGGCTGGGGATCAACAATGGATCTCATTTAGATTTGATAACAAACTTTATGTAAGATCTCAGTAATGATCCAGTTAGGAGTGAAAATCCATTTTTATTGAGTTTTGAGGTTATTATAAATGTGGTGGTAAAGATGTTTACTTCTGCCTTTCCTCAAGCCTCCATACAGCTAGATAGCCACCCAGCGTTACACATAGCCTGAAGAACCAGTGGTTGTCTAGCTCAAACTTTACACAATTCTGCCCATTAACAGTGAACTATTCAGAATGATCAGCTGCCTCACAGTCCAACCAGATTTATTTACCTTGTAGAGCTGCTTCTGCTAACGCTAAAATGTCTAAAAAGTTCACCAAATGTTCTGCCATTGCTTGCAAGAGTGAACACGAGTCTTCATGCACTACCAGCATCTGAAGAACTAAAGACCATGCAGGTTCTTGTCATTATAGATGGCCATGTCACCACAATAATAGTAAAATCCCTAGTGTTGGCATGTAGCGCTGCTAATGAGGACAATGCTGCTATTAGCTTTGATCATATACATACAGATTAAAGCTCTGTGGAAATTGTAATGCTGAGAGGCCTTCGAAGATGGTCAAAACTTTCAGATGGATTTGAAACCAACGAACAGATCAGCCAACTAACCAATATAACTGTAAAACGTTTAAATTCTATTTCTGTTGTCAGACAATAGAATTAGTATGAAATAGTGATTAAAACCTGAAGAATAGTGGAGAACCATCATCTTCCAGGAACAAATGTGGTTGGTCATGTGGTCTGATGAGTCCAGATTTACCCTGTTCCAAAGTGATGGAGGCATCAGGGTAAGAAGAGAGGCAGATGAAGTGATGAACTCATCATGGCTAGTGTCTACCAGCCTGTGGGGGTTAGAGTTATGATCTGGGGTTGGTCAGGTTCAGCAACGTTATGTTCCCAAAGAATGAGGTCAGCTGACTACCTGAATATACTGAATGACCAGGTCTTTCCATCAGTGGAGTTTTTCTTCCCTGATGACATGTTCCAAGATGACGATGCCAGGATTCATGGGCTCACATTGTGAATGAGTGGATCAGGGAGCATGAGATGGATTTTCCTCCTCAGAGTCCAGAACTAGCCCCGTTGAGAATCTTTGGGATGTTCTGGAGAAGACTTTGCACAGCGGTCTGACTCTCCCATCATCAATATAAGATCTCGGTGAAAAATGATTGCATCTCTGGACAGAAAAAAATGCTGTGACATTGCAGAAGCTTATCAAAACGATGCCACAGCAAATGAATGCTATACTCAAAGCTAAAGGCGGTCCATCAAAATATTAGAGGGTGCAACTTTTTTTTGGCTGGGGCAGTTTGTGCAAATGACCTGTTCAGTCTTAGGAGCAGGGCTACTTACAGTTTACAGCTTTGAGGACCGATAAGGGCCTACTAATAATTAAAGACAAGACTTGTAATTTAAAGAGCTGTAGTTGTCAAAATTTGATGTAAATTCTAAACGTTTTTATTGCCACTCTCTCAGTTTGGTCAGTCAGTTAATCCTATAATCTACTGATTTTCAACCTTTATTTGCACTATGCAGCATTTTTATGTTTCATATTATTATTCTTACTAACTGACACACAGGGAAGTTTGGACTAATAAAAATTTAGCTGAACTTTGTTTCACTGTACTTGTAGAAAGAGCTCTCAGCCTGTAGTTTCACACATATTCCATGTCTTTTCTTCCTTCAGTTAGAAAATCAGTGTATTGTTGTTGGGGGACACTGCAGAGAGATGAAGATGAATGCAGCACAGATGGACCAAGTTCAAGGTAATTACCATAAAACCACCCTGCGATAACCTTGAATAACTTATTTAAAAGGCAGCTTATGAAAAATCATATCATTTCCTTGTGGGCCATATGAAAATTTTTCCCCTAGTTGAAGATAACCTCAAATAAAAATTTTCAGAAGCATCAAATCTTTACTTTTAACCAGATGTAAAATGTTTGGCCTTTTTTGCTTTGAATTGTTGACAGTTTTTCCACCAGTCAAGCTTCATTTATGGGTGGTATCTTATATGGTATCTCTTTAGCGTGTTCAGTCATCCATCTTAGAGAGAGTTGGAGAAGCAAAACACAATAATCACTGGGGAAAGTGTGGTTGATGCACACTTTAAGGCAAACATTCATGGTGCATTGCACTGTTTTGTGCACATCAAACATGATAGATGGCATAGCTGTGTTATAAAAAAAAAAAAAAAAGAAAACCGTTTCAGACTCTGCCTCAGTATTTCACCTCCAGACACCTGGTTCATGTGCTGTTCAGTTTACACCCACTTCACTTTTTTGGACACAGTCCGGCTAATTCCAGCATCAGAGAGGTGTTGAGGGAGGAGGTTTGACCGTTCAGCACAGCACTTAAAAGGCAGACCGATGCCTGAGTTCTCACTCTGGAATACTGTATCTGTCACAATACAGTATGCGGTTTGATCCCGGCTCCTCCTGTCCACATTTGAAGTGTTTTTGTGCAAGATACTGAACCCCAGGCCGACACCTTGCACTGCAGCTCCTCTACTGTTGTGTTTGTGTGTGAATGGGTTATTAGGAGACAAAAAATGTATGATGCATTTTCTGTTAAGATATAAAAGCCGGATTCTATTACTGGTCTTTGTTGTGCCCTGCTGCACCTTGTACAGTCTTTGTTGTCTTCTGCGTCCGGCTGCAAACGTGTGATTTATTCTGTATTCAGGATGGACACACATCTCTCATCTTGAAAGGAGGCTGAGAGCAGCAGCATTGTTTGGGTTGTAGCAGCACAAAGCTCACCGAACAATTACATAGATGATCAATTTGTCATTTCGCTATAAGAAAAAAAAAAGGCCAAGTGAAGTGCAAAGAGTATAAATGTGGACAAAAGCTTCAATTTTCTATAAATTTGCAAATGTCTTTAATTAGATACTGCATGTTTGTTATCTGGAGGGTTTTGCTCCTTGAAGCACAGTGTGTTTCATACTGAAAAAAACAAGGTTTTTATTGATTCCTGAATGCTGTGAACATTCACACGAGACTTACCTTCACACATGAATATCTGCCTGTATTATTGGTGCAGAAACCAGAGCGGACAGCCAGAGCTGAGGGATAGGTGTAGGTGTATCATGGCAGATTTATACCTTGTCTATAAGAGATATGGGGAGGGGAGGTGTTTTCATGCTGTTCACCAAAATCCACAGCAGACTACCTCGTGAATAATGCAGTGCCTTAGGTAGAAATACAGCCTTGGGCATTTCTTTCGCCTTGCAGTAGGAGTATCCAGGGAATTTGCATACCAAGCAGTTATTTTCAAGTGAATTGTGAGTAAACTACAAATTGGCGAGTGTGTTCGATTACGTGTGCCGCTATGTTTTTATATATACAGCACAAATTATTCTTTCAATGCAGAGTTGAAAGATGAAGCGACACGCAGCCGTAGCAATCAAGCTGAAGCGTGCACCCAGTGGCAAAGTTCAGTCGAGGCAAGAAAACCCTTCGTTCTGTCGAAAAGGCAAGAAGGGAGTCAGCCCTGCTTAAAATAGTTAAATCACAAGTCTCACAATGAGAGACTGGATTCAAATCAAAGGGCCTTGAAGTCCTCTTGTCTTTTGTGTGCCGGCCAGCTGAATCTGAGGCAGCATTAAAAGAAAAAACAACCTTTTTTTCCTCTCCTCTCCCCTCCTCTTCCGATGCGGTGTAGAACATGCCTTCAGCACTTCCTCAGAATTCAGAGGAGATTTCCGCTGAGTAGCTCGACCTCACAGCCTAATCACCAGATCTAAAACTCCAGCGGAGCTCCGGGCCGCACCGAGAGGGATAAAGCCCCCTCCTGCTGTTGCTTCCTCCGGCCCCACATGCCAGGCCACAATTAATTCATACTGCTGGCAGCTTTGGACAATCCCAGCAGTACAACTCTCATCCTTTACGCTCATATGCTGTCCTTATTTGCATAATATCAATTTGGTTTGTAATGGTCTATTGGGGAAAACAGCCTGTAAGTTTGCATAAATACGCAAGAAAAAAAGGCATGCACCTAATTCCAGTGATATTTATGGTCTAAGCACAAACCTACAAGTTTTGCTCTTAAAGAGAGGGAACATACGCTTAAATGTAGATTGTCACTGAACTTGCTGTAAAGGAAGTTGCTGTGTGTGAAGCTATTTCTGACAGACACCTCTGATGCCAACTCTCTGAGGAGAATCATGTGTCTGAGAGTGGAAGAAGGGAATGGTGTTGATGAATTTAATCACAGATTGGCAAACTGGCCGTGGGCTGAGTGACTGAGTGAGTAGAAAAACCTCTCTTGCTTTACGGCGGATGAATAATCATACGGTCCTTCCACACTCCTCTTCCTCCTCTGCTGGCTGCTTCCGAGAAAAAACACACACACACACACACACACACACACACACACACACACACACACACACACACACACACACACACACACACACACACACACACACACACACACACAAAACAAGAGAGGGAGAGTCACAGTCAGAAAACCAAGAGATCGACAGGAATAGAGAGATGAAGAGAAATAGAGCGAGAATGATGAGATGGGAAGAAACAGTGCAACAACGCAGAGGAGAAGATTAGGTGAGGGCCAAACTAAATCTAGAGAGCAATCCCCAGGCATCCAGGCACTTACAGTCAGAGCCAGAATTTGTATTAACAAAGCTTGTAGGGATGAGTACAGACTGGATCATAGTACGTCGCACGGCTAAATATAAATCAGCAGCTCTGTTTGAATGTCATTTATACCAACAGGAGACAGACAAGAGGAAGTGGGACAATAGGTGGCTTGTTTGATTCTTTCCATTTATCTCCTTTTTAAAATCAGAACTGTGTGCCAAGTCAAGGGAGTGTTGGTGTGGATGGCGATGAAACCGATCCCTCCAGGGAGCCTTCCTCCTGGCACAATAATGAAATGAGCGGTGTGTGAATGAATGACGCTTCTGTGCAGTGCCCAATTTACAGATGTGGTGCGTTTCTTTGAAGATGTGTAGACAGCCAAAAGGGAAAATCCTCTTTCCACTTGTCCCTCCGCCACAGATCGGTCAGGGATTAAGACCTACATCATGATTTAAGCCTAGAAATTCAGTTTCTATCCCACAAACACTTGAGCTGTTTGTTGATTTGTCCACAGTAAGGGTAGTCATATAATACCTGTGAGGTTGTTCTTTAGATGTAATTGACTGTATTGATTGTGTGCAGACCTGACCTCCTGTTTTTTTTTCATTTTTGTAGGCATTGTTGTGTGTAGCAGCTGGTGGTTTCAACAATGCAATCTCACATCAAAATAACATTGGTGCCGCAGTGGAAAAACATATATTACATAGGCTGATTGAAAAGTTGTGGGACTGTGCACAGTCATACACAGAACATACATGCAACATGTGCGAGCGGCAGTCAGGATGTCATGTGACGCTGTGCTATCAACAGCAGCACCTGCCTTTCAATCAGTGATAAGTGCTAATCCTCTCTAAACTGTGTCAAACTGCCGACCTTCCAACTTGAATTTCATTTTGGAAAAGAGGAAGAAGTCACAGGGAGTCAAATCTGAGTCTAAGACTTGTAAGACTTGACCGCGTTCAGATGTTAAAGATAGTCAAGAAATCACCAAGAGAAGTCAGCAGGATTTCTTGTCGACAAAAATTAAGGAGTAGTTCTTAGCAGTGATTAACACCACAAGAAAAAACAGAGATACTTAGCTGTGTATCGTCTTTTATGCTGAGAGAGTTGGTCATTTTTCAATGTCTATAGGGCGTATGATGGGTGTGACAGTTTTGACACCATTGTATTTTTCTAAATCTATTGGTCAGATCTTGACGTATCATATTTCACCCCTAGATCACACTTTACACAGGACATTAGGCTATCATTAGGTCATGTTTTACAGAGAACATGCCCAAACATATTCAGACTTTTGCTTCAGTCTCCGGTACACTTAGTAGGTTATCATTTTGTGACAGAGTTCATCCATCTTATACCATCATGTATTGTTATGTTTCTGATACAACTCTTTTAAGATTTATATTGCTTTAAGTTTACACTGTTATGTACTGAGTTATCCATATATCATTTTCTGAAAAGCATGGGATTTGTCTTCACACCAACAATACATGTTTTGCTTTAAGGTCTTCCGGCTGTGTGTGTCCTATTCTGTCTAATACCACTTGTCATAATTATATCATCCTTTACTTTTAGCACATCGTACTCAAAAAATATTACACTACACAACAGACCCACTTGTCATCAACAGTGATGATGAAGTTGCAAATGCACACCTACCAGTGGTCACAAAAATGTGTAACAAAGGTCCTGCTGTTGATGATACAGAGTCATGTAACATTATAACAGTTATTGCTCGCATATATCGTGCACATACACAGCCCCAGGACGTTTGGATCAACATGTATTTCAAAATAAATGTCTGATCTTAAAACATAAAAATAACCACAAAGTGCACATAAGGCTGGAGATCTGGTGGTGGAATGAAGTGCAAGACTGGGATTCGAGTTGTGTGTCAGACCATTCTTTTACAGTGTTTTTAGTCACTCCTTGTTTTCTGTTGCTTTTCCAGTCATTTTCAGTGGCATATTACTTTGGAATATGCTACAGAACTACCAAGGTTTAAGCACAAACTGCTTGGTTAGATTTAGGAAAGGATTGTATTTCCTAAAACATACCTGTAAAAATGCGAAATGCAAAACTCCAATTGTTTTCTATGATTCTCCATTAGGGAATCAGCAAATCTACTCATTGTGTTTAGCTTACTTCATATAATTATATGAGTTTGGCTAATTTTTAGGCAATTAAACCTGAAATGTCTAATTTTTAGGAAGTTTTTAGGAATCAAAGCTAGAATATAGGCTGGCTCCCAGGATGCATTGGTGGAGAGTTAAAACAACTGCAGAGATTCATAGTTTTGTACTGTGAGAAAGCAGACAAGTTATGGTTGTTTCTTTTTATAATAATTACAGCAATTCTAACCCTGAGAAAAGGTTAGTATTAAATTCTATCCCTACAGCTGTAGACTTTATCCCACTGTAACTGGAAGCAGCCTCACAGATGGTCCTTTTACTGATTCTACTGAGAAAAAGACAAAAGCTAATTCTGCAAGTTCTCAAAGTAGGCTAAGTGAAGAAGAAACTCTAAAAACTTAGAAAATGTAAAATAATCAGTCTTTCTGTAACCATTGTCTGTGTGACCAGTTGACTGAACTTAACATCTTGTTTTCTCAAGTTCACTTAATTTAACTGGGCTCCTTTTACACTTTCACAACTCTTAAGATGACTTTGCAACCATAGTGCCCTCACCCGCACTTTCATTTCAACATTAAATTTATGAGAAATCCAGTCTAGATATTGTTAATGTGGTAAATGACTATTCTAGCTGGAAACGGCTGAGTTTTAATGGAATATCTCCATAGGGGTACAGAGGAACATTTCCAGCAACCATCACTCCTGTGTTCTAATGCTACATTGTGTTAGCTAATGGTGTTGAAAGGCTCATCGATGATTAGAAAACCCTTGTGCAGTTATGTTAGCACATCAATAAAAGTGTGAGTTTTCATGGAAAGCATGAAATTGCCTCCGTGACCCCAAACTTTTGAACGGTTGTGTATATGCAGCCTTTCTGACCCATAATGTTGCCATGTTTACAACTAGACCAAAAATGAACATTTATTTTCATTTTTAAATCATCTATAAATGACTTTTTTAATTGATTGGTTAGTTTGTGAAACATCAAAACATTCTCAGAGCCAAAAGTTTAACAAATCCAAAAATATTCAGTTTGATATTAAAGAAAAGCAGAAACTTTTGACAGAAGTAAAGGTTTGACATTTTTGTTAAAAAAAATGACTGAAACAAGTAACCAACGATTAAAACGATAGCATTTTAATTATCTGTAAATTGACTACTCGATTACTTTACTAACAAGAAAAGCACTCAGAGAGCGCAGTACTCCATCAAGGCTGCTCTGTCGTCGTATGATTTCCGACTGATAACTGCCGATAAGACTGAAGCGGTGGATTTGTAGTAGGATCACTCATGTGATCCTCAGCAAGCAGCTGACATAGCATTCACTTGTTGTCATAGATACAGTGACGGCGTGCTGCTATCTCGCAATGATGTGTAAATCTTTAACAAATCTGTGGATTCAGACTATAAGCCGCATCACTGCCGAAGTCTAATCACTTGGTCCTTGTGTCATTTCTGACCTTCCCTGAAAATTTAATCCAAATCTGTTAGTCTGTTTTTGGGTAATGTTGCGTACAGACAGACAGATCCACAGATTAACACACGTACGCTGATCATCACATAACTCCGCTGCGTTCCTTGGTGGAATAATAACTGACAGTTGTCACTGAAGCAGAGACTTCTTGTCTCCATTCTAGTGACACATAACTCCGTTTTGCAGTTGGCATGTAATAAGTCAAAACTTTAATTCATTTTTTTTTAAAATGACCTCTGCTACTTCGAATACCTGCACATCTCCTCTCTAAATTCCTCCATTAAGTCACCGTATGATTCACGTTGCCTCTATCTTAGGTGGTTCATTAACAACAACACTGCAGCTGTTTGACCTCAGAGTTTAATCACTGTAACTTCTCTTTACAGCTATAGCATAAGCTTCCTACAATCCCTCTTGTATTTTGGACAGTGGACTCCAAAGTCCTAATCAAACATTTGTAGCAGATTATTAACACAGTAACAGAAAGATCAGATTATCACTTTGCTTGCATATTCTAATTAGGTACATAGTGGAAGTGTGGTGGTGCATTTTAATAAAAGCATGTACTTATGCTAACTGTACTACACTGGAGTCTGATGGTTAAATTAAGCTTCCACTGACATTAATGTTCCTGATTTCTTCCTCAACGAAGACCAAAATTCAAATTTCTTGTTCAGATAACATGTTCACAAATCCAAACATTTGCATGTGATTCATCAAATTTCACCCAAAGCTTTGCAGACCTTTGTTAAAAGGTCATAGTTTAATATTCTATTTTACAAAACACCAGCATTTGGTGAGGATCAAGGACGCGATGGAATCACTCCTCAGTGTGCTACTGACAAATTAAGCTCGAATAACTAAGTCCTTTACAGGTATACTGTGAACTGCTTCTTGCAAATCTGCTTTGGATCTTTTGAAATGTCAAACCAAAACAAAACAGAGTTGTGCTGAAGATCAGAGGGCAGAAACTTGTAAGACGACTCACCTTGAATACAAGTGAAAACATGCAGTAATGAAGCTCATTAATGCATAAAAGTAGAACTGTGGGAGACGAAGGTCTTAAAAAACAGAAAGGCAGGAGACCTAAAGCTGATTAAAAGAAAATTCCAGACATACAGAGCATGACTGGGTGTGTGGACTTTTAACAGACAACTACAACTAATAAATGAAAATATATACATAGGTATATTAAGAATATCATTTTGTAGCTCTAATATTTTATGATCTTTCAGTGAAATCGTTTATTGTCCTCAGCTGTAGTCGTGGTGCTTCCTCAGGTTTTACACAGACTGACATATTTTAACAGATTCTTGAAAATGGCCTATTCGGCTCATTTCCAGCTTTAATTTCTTTGTCTAGTACTTTACAGGAACAATTTTTCATGAATAACAATTAAAAAAAACAAACTCATTTTATAATAGCCATTTATGCAACCCTTCAGTTCATCTACTGTCTCAAACAAGCTGTTTTATCTCAGGGTTCTCAAAGTTAAAAGCCCGCCTCCTGTGATTGGCTGGCTTGTGGAAGCCTTTGCTCGTGAGCATCACCTCATCGTCACAATTTCTCATTTTTGATTGGAAATAAAAACTTTTCAAACCCATCAACACATGTTCAGACCTGAATCTGATCTGAAATTTGAGTGGACAACACAAACTTTGGCAGCACAAAACAGTCCAATATCATGCTCATTGCCTGCTAATTTGCAACTGAGAAACAAAAGCTGATTTTTTTTGGATTATTTTACAAAACATTAAAAACCTGGATTCAATGTGTACAACATTTTTCTATATTCCAACAGGTGGTACCACCACTGGTAAATAATTGTAGCCACATATGATTGATATTTTACTATTTACATTTTAAATTTGTTTTGTTTCCAGTCTGCCTTGTGTAATCACAGACTCCAGTTCAGTTGATAATACCACTGCTAAAAAAAAGAAGTCCTTTAACTCATGGTAATGTAACTTGTTTATGTGCCTGTATAAAAGCTAAACTATTTCCACATATTGCCAGTCACTGTTGACCCCTTGCCGAAAATAAAACTTTGCTTTGACTTGAGAGACGACTCTGAGTATTAATTTGAAGAAGTCACGACGCCACTGAAGAATTTTCTTGACAATAATGTAGCTAATAAACACTGTAAATATCTTTCTGAACTTAAACTTTAACAGTCTGTAGTGTGAACTGAGCTGTCATCTGTCTTTGCTTCTCTCATTGCTTCAGCTTGTTTGAACTTGCTTGAGACACTGTGACATATGTAACGTAACTGTGCAGAGGATTGCGGGTCAGAGAGGCCAGAAAAACATGCTGACTTGCTGCAAATGCTGCAAAATCTGACTGGATGTAGGACATGCGGGTATTTTGGCACAGGAAATTTGACATACTGTGTATTTGGATGTACTAAACCTTATTCTGGCACACTGTATATTAAAGTAGTGTGTATATCTGAATGCACCCTTAGTTTGACTTCATGGGCATGTTGTTCCTGGAGCAGATGACCTCATAATTATTATAATATGTTGTTCAGAGATTCCCAAAAAAGTCCCACTGATTTGAAAATCCTCTGTTTTGCACTTTTTAAAGAACGTTTTTATTAATGATTGAATGAATTGAATTTGTGACACAGACGTTCATTTATTTTTTAGTGTCTTTCTTTAAGACAAAACTCCTTCCAAACTAAAACCATCCCTTTCCATGCTTTGCCTTTAGCTCGTTAAAAGATAAGGATCGTACTCGGATTTCCTAAACATCAGCATATCAGCGTTGTTACTGAGCTTGTTAACATGCTGATGTTGGTTTAGCTTAAGGTACCGCTGTGCCAAAGTACAGCCTGGCAGAGCTGCTCATATGGCAGTAAACTCTTAATCTTCTTACAGCATATCACTATAAAATATGAGTTAATAGAAATACAAAAAAAAGCATGCAAACTTTTTTTTAGCTTCCAGTAAGGACTATATGTAAAGCCAGGCATCACTTTGAAGGTCATGACACCGCCTGGATCCTTTTTACTGCTTACTCTGCGATGGTCTTTGACTTCCCCCCAACATTCAGCTGAACTTCTGACACCGGTTAGCAACACAAAGGGATTTCTACACTATCCACACAGCTGCAACAGTAACGCACTTTTCTCAGACTGTTTTCAGAGCCGCTGCAGTGCTGCGCTGAGTGTCAGCAAGTGTGAAACACTCACAGGTTATCAACATGTCAAGCACACACACAGAGACATGCTTTGCTAAGTTTTCACTGTTTTATTCAGTGCAGATCTCTGTCCCCCTGGCGCCACTTTTTGTCAAATCCTCTCGTCGCGGCGTCGCTTTTGAAGAGCTCATCTCTGACCAGGAGTTAGGATGATGTTAATAATAACCCCACGTAGTGCTATCGCAACCCTGAACACAACACTCGAGGCCACAGACCCCCCCGTTCTCCATCCTGTCCCATTTCTTTGGTGTTTTTTAGCAATTTGCTCCTGGGAGCTCAGCAAGGCAGCGTACGAGAGAAGACAGGCGACAAAATGGGCATAATGACCGGCCTTAGGGGGGAGACGGAGACAAAGAGCGCTGAAACTGTTAAGACAGTTTTAACCCTGTCAACAGCGAGGCCACATCTGAGGGCAGAGAGACCACTTGCAGACTGATTAAACAACTTTAGTTCCATGTGACACTGGACTGACAAAAGCATCGAGAATGTGGCTTTAATGAGCTAAGGGGAGTCTGACATGCAGCAGCTATCATATACGCACCCACAACCCCTGGAGTATTGCGACATTATGCATTTTTTGATTAACTGCTCATTGTGTTTTATTCCTCTGACATGTAGCACTTCATATATAATGCACTGTATGTGTCCCCCATATGCATGAAGCTAACATAAACACATGACAAATGCATCAGAACATGTAGACTGAGGGTGTTTTAGAGCAAAATGAACATGAACCCACTCATGTTGTTTTATGAGACTTTTCTATCTTTATGAGGGCTGAATAGATTTTTGTCCAACTAATAACACTGCAGCCACCCGTCATCTTTAGACCTTTGTATACATGTCGAGGAAAATGCAAAAATCAGAGCATAAATTTGTCTTAATCCTAAACGTAAAATCCCTAAAATAACCCAAAACTGAGCTGCAAAATTGTTCTCACTTGACCAAATGTTTTCATTTTGGAGGCTTTTCCTCAGCTTATTTTTTTGTGGACATCTGGTCCTCGATCACTTCCAAGTACAAGGACACACAAACGCTGGAGACACACAGACACACATCTACACAAGGACACCTACTATATAAGTCGAGGTAAATCTACTTTATTGTGCCGTGAATCAGCTCTTGCTTTTGCAGCTTCCAGACCATTTGGGAAATCTCGATGACATATGTATATATGATAAAATCCTTGTGGCATTTGCATGTTCGAGCAATCAGGACTGCGTGTGCTGTATATGCAGATAAAGGATCGTGCAGACACAACTGCTTTGAAGTAATAAACCGCAATCACTACAACTTCTCTCCACAATCATACGTGAGCTCAAAGTTGGGTGAAGTGCTCAGCTTTTTACACTTTACCTTCGGCTGCAGGTGATATTCCAGCACATCTGAGAATCCAGTAGGTTTACAGAAGGACACACCTGATCTACTCACACATTGATGCACGAATAAATAAAGATAGAACGGCAATTATTCACATGAAGACATACTTCAGGTAGACAGACACACTGTATTTTGCACTCGTGAATGCAGTGCTCGTACACAAGAGACGTGTTTATGCAAACAGATGCATCTTGAAGTGAGATAAGCTGTGACAGTATAGCTCTGGATTCTAAGCATCGGCCTTAAAAAGCCGAAGGCAGTGTTGTACAGCGATGTCAGGGTTGCACAGGGCAGCGTAGTTACACACTTGCAGTATTCTTCTCACAGCTCCAGCTACCTGCACTCTCAACTCCACTCACCCACTTGTTTACCTGATAAATAACCTGCAGCAATACAGGGCTATTTTCACTTGAGATGAAGAGATGAGTAAAAAAGCTCACAGACCTTTAAATTGCACTTAATTGGAGTTTCAAGAGGAAGGATGACAGTAAGATTAAAGTGTCAGTAACCAAGTAACCATCAGAAAACTGTTGTTGGGAGGATGAAAGACGAACAAACAGCTTTGAGAGCACTTTTACTATTGCTGCAAAATGTTAAATTTGGGTCGAGGATCAAATCAAGGCCAAAACAGTTGAATCAAAAGGAGTAAATACCTCTGCCCCAGTAGATGTTTTGCCAGGTTGCCATTAAGTGTTCCCACTTTCTCAGCTAAGCTGTAATTTGTAAGCAAAAGCTGGACTCATCAACAGAGCCAGAGACCCCCAGTGACATTACCTCTCTCCCCCACCTCCCACTATAGACGCTGACTCAGTGTGTTACAATAACACACAGCTGTTTAATAAGGATTATTATCCTTTGCACATCTCAGATTGTTTACACCATATGCTATGTAATCTTGCTCGTTCTCAGGTGGATAATTTGCACATTGCTGCACACTTCAGTTCCTTTTTATTGCTACACTTGTAACACTTCCTTTAAAAAACAAATCAAATTTAATGTTATGCAGCAAAACACAACATCACATTACTTTATGTGGAAACCTACTTGACAACAAATAAGATTATTTTGGCATTTTATCATGTTAATAGGCTTACATTGGTAATTTGATACTACATTGGTTTTAGACAGCGAGATCAGTTTATTCAGCCTGTGAAAGAAAATGTTCCTTTAGTCTGAACAATTACTCAGAAAATAGGTGATATCATGAGGGTTACCTTGACACTGGAGACAACTAGATTTTAACTGAAAGAGTGCTGTGAGATTTTTATTTATTTTTTTGGTTTGGTGGCTACAGAGATGCATGTGACATTCACTACAAAACAAACGTCTGTAAAACGATGCATACATTTCTTGCAACAGACATCAGAAACTAACTGTTTGTATTACAAGAGACCTGATGAAGAAAATAGCACACACCTTTTGCAACAGATACTTTCTAGAGTCACTCCTTTCCATTTCCCATGGTTATCCACAATTCTTTTATCTTTTGTTATTTGTTAGTCACTCAGATCCCCCTCTTAAACTTTGTTGTCATACCTTTGCTACTTGCATCTGTCTGCCAGACCTCTTGATTCAACCACCTTTTGTTCTTTGCTGTATTATCCTCTGTTACTGACTAGCAACCATACACAAATTAACCACTATTCACCTTTGTATTTACATACGGCACCCTCCCAACACTCTGACCATCCCTATAAATTGTGTCCTTACCTTCACAGACTCATGCTCTGTGTTGGCAAATCCACCGTATGCCAGAATACCAATGAACACCCCACTACAGCAAACTTGGAAGGACTTAGAGTGAAATTTCTTCAACAGACCATAATGTATGGATCCATAAAGAAGGAAAACCCAGTGAGCAACTGGGATGAATGGGATGGCATCTTGGAAAACCGTATCCAGTCTGCTCAATACATTCATGCCACAATGTTTGAAAGACCCTGATGTAAATGGGCGATTTGGTCACATCCAAGACATTATTGGCTTACATTATGGGAGCTTTAGATTCCAGCATGTTTGGTATTTGGACAAAAAAATAAGCATATCTCTTGCAATTATTTTAAGGGAAAATAAATCTTGATATCATCCTCCAACAAAATAATTCAAAATTGCACTTTTTTTGTAAACAGTGTCAGCTTTTCTGTCCCTAACAAATACTCTAATTTGGACTTTTACCTTAGTGTGTTGTGTCCCAACAACTGGTTTTAACAGGAATTTCATAATATCTAGAAATGCAACCTGCAACCAAGTAAACACGTTTAATTGCAGCACATTCAGCTACAAGACTTGATTGTGTTTGTCTTTTGATCATACCACAAGTAGTTGCCAAAATCAGCAATTTAAAATGGTGTGTATAAGGCTTTAACAATTCAAAAAATGAACAAAAACAGATCAGTTATATCCAGGCTGTGAGCCACACTTTTAGATTTTGCCCATAACAGATATAATATATGCCAACTTAAAAGCAATTTATAATATTCCAAGACTGCTTTTCAAAATAATGTGACCAAATGAACTAAATGGCAATTGAACAATGTTGCCCAGTGCTGCAAAATGCACTGTGAGCTCAGTGCAGAAGGGAATGGCTAATGGGTTCTCTTGTGTGGCTAATGGGGAGAGGTGATGATGAAGGTTATTGGCTCTGGCTCGTCTCTTTTAGTTATAGCAGTAATAAACATCACCTAAACAGAAATGCATATGAGCAGGAGTAGCTCAGTAACTCTGGCTGGCCTCTGGGGAGGTGTTGTTTCAGCTCGGTCGTGCTTTAGGCATCATATGTGGTGCAGGAGAAGGAAAACGTGTGAATAGTGTGGCACCAGTTAATAGATTCCTCTGCACGGCTTTCCCTGTGGAAGTGTGGATTTGGCAGAGATGGACAATGATTCCTGGAATGTAGTAGCGCTCAGATCGAGGATCAATTATTCCAACAAACATTGCTTGCTCATCAAATCGGTATTGCAGATTGGGAATCCCATTTTTAGCATCCATGTTTTCTTTATTCTGTGCGTGTTTTTGCCCCCTGGTGCTATCATTGAGTGGATACTGGTAATATATTACCAATGCTGGAAATTACTTACGTTACAGTTACTCCCATTCAAAGTCTTACAAATTTAGGCAGAACAAAAAAATATATAAAATAAACATAAGTAGAAAAATATATCCTAAAAATACAACCATAAGTATAAGCATTAAATACAAAATGTGCATATTTCTAGAGAAATAAAAATGTAAGAATGCAAAGTAATAATATGTGAAGTTTGTACAGATATCTCACAGTTGAAAAAAATTATAGTACACTTAATTTATAATATAAATTTGCCACCACAGAAGCATTTTGAAAGTGTAAAAATGTTCTTTGACCTGACAATTTTTCTGTTTCTTACATTTTTCTGAAGACAATGTTTCCAAGGACATTATGAAAACAGTCTGACGAGGTGAAAAGGTCGCTCACGCTGATGAATCTGCACAGGATTAATCCTGGAATCTACAGCTTCCTTTAGAGAGCTTTGTAGAGTTGTTCAGCTCATTGTTTGGAGCCAAAATCAACTTTTACGCCATCAGAAGACAGATACAGTTAGTGTGTAGCTCGTGATCATAATGGAGTATTTAGCAGTTAAACAGGCAGATATTTCCCCCAGGAGTTGGTACAGATCAAAAATGGAGCTAAATTATGAGTTCTGGACTTACACAATGATTTTCACAGAAAGCTGCATTTTTTTTTTTTTTTGATGTAGCTTTTGTTTCTAATTATTCCTAAGAAATAATAAGAACATGAACAGGCAGCTGCTGCTATTCACTGAGAGTCAGTTTTATTGCTCTTTTTCTCTTTACAACAGCTGGCATTAGAAAAGCTTTTTTTTCCTGATCTTTAATCTCAGCGATGATGGCTAGAATAACATTTATGTCTGTCTTTTGTGAATCAGTAATGAATCAGCTTCATGCATGAATCACGCATCAGTAATAGCCTGATTTCACACATGATCCATGTTGATGAACAGACAGAAAAAACTGAAATGGATGACATATTCCAAAGAAGCCCGAAGAATCTTCAGAAGTGTTAAAAAGAGGGGCCTGCCCATGTAGTTCAGTCTCTGACTCCAGGAATCTAAATAAATGATAATATGCCTCTGCATCTGCCAGATGTGTAAATAATCTGTTTAACATGTTGCTCAGAAAAAAAAACAGATTTTTCAAGGTTTAAACAAAGCACTTTTTACTTAAATCTAACCTCAAGTGGGACATAAATGTGAATCTCACTCTCTGGATTCAGTTTGTGGACTTTATCCAGGCTGCAATTACATTCCTGTCAAACCACTGCAGCAGAAAGAGAAAAGAATAGACCACTTTTCTACCTGGACACACCTGTGAGTTAAAAAGAAAGATAAAAACAAAGGCAGCATTTAGGAGATGGAGGCCACACTGAAAGACTAATTGAGCTTCTGGTCATCTTTGACTTTAAAAGTGTGATGTGTTGAAGTAAACAGAGTGGAACTGCTGACTACGAGCAGCAGGGATGGATATAACGCCACCTCTCATGGCCTGTCTGTGCTGGATGTCTGTGTCTTTGTGGGACTCTGGCTAAGATAAGTCTCCTTTTTTTCCCCAAACAAATCCTCCGGGCTTCTTGTCCTCTCTTGCTTCAGTTCAGTGTGCACTATCCCTCCTACTCACCTTTTCTATACCCTCCAAAAACACACCCACACCCCTTAGAACCGACATGAGCTGAAATATTCCATCTCCCATAAACACACTTACATTCAGCTATCATTTCTGGAATTTAAATTGTCAAAAGACTTTATCTTACTTAATTACGGAACACATCATTTGATTTAGTTGACATTTTGGGGTGACATACTTGTGCGTTTGATTAATATTTGGGCTATAACCAGATTTAAATAATGAATCCCGTAGCAACGATGGTTTTTGGTGTCAAATTTTCACAATTTGAATGCCATCTGTGAGTGTAACCGATACAGTCCCATTCCTCTTATTGTATGGTAATCATGCTGTATTAGATATAATGGAAATGGCTTTTTCCCCTTCATTATTAAAGACACCACCAGCTCACAAAAAATGTCATTTTTCCAGGCAGTTTGTTGAGGATTATAATACATTAATTCCAAATTTTGTAGTGTAGAAATTGCAGCACAACCGGGTCTGTAAGTGATGTAAGCAGTGCATTTCACCTGCTATTATATGTAGACAAGCTGTATTAATAGATGATTCCCAGTGATCTATTATTAGTAGCCTGAGTGCGGTGTCAGTCAGGTGTTAGCGGAGCTATATTTAAACCTTTTTAGAGAGTAAAGTGGAACATAGATGATATTAGATAAATTTAAGTTCACTTAAAAATAGG
Organism: Amphiprion ocellaris; assembly: GCF_022539595.1. Classification (NCBI taxonomy): domain Eukaryota; kingdom Metazoa; phylum Chordata; class Actinopteri; family Pomacentridae; genus Amphiprion; species Amphiprion ocellaris. The sequence continues at coordinate 5,336,647 of NC_072781.1, forward strand.
TCTGATATAAAGAAACTCACTCTCTTCATTTTTTTATTCTTTTTAGGAAATGAACAGTTTTTGCAGAAAAATCAGGAGAGTTATAGAGGAGGTCAAAGGTCGTCTTATTACATGTCCTTCTAACGTCATTCACTTGTTATCTCTAACCTGTTTTACTCAGCTCTGTCGGCCAGTTTATATCCTCCTGCTCCTCTTCCGTCTGATGGTCAAAGAGCTTTAGTTTCTTTCTTCTGGCACAGGTTGGGATCCAGTTTCGTCCTAAAGAGGAAGGTGACCTGGGTCACCGCTTTTCATCTCCTGTTCATTAACAGACTTTGGTGGACTTGGACTGAGCTTGTCTCTGTTAACAATCAAGAAGATGAACATTTCCTCTCTGCCAGTGTTTTTATCAGAGTGTTTTTAGAGAGTGGACTCGGAGACAGGAACAGATCGACTAGCTGTACTGGCTGTTAGGGGAGCTTGGACTATTTGGACGATGTTTGGATACTCCTGTCTGAGCTGGCAGTGTCGACCAAATTGTTCCACTCTGCCAAGATTTCTACTTTGATACAAGTGGTGGATGTGACTGGACCCACAGACATACGGATCATAAATCAGATATCAAAACATCAGAAACATGAACTGACAGGACATAAATGTTCTTTAACTCATATTGTGATTGTTCCCTAATGATCATCTTCAATTTGACAGATTTTGTTTATAAAATATTGATTTAGTTGACCATGTGTAAAATCTGGGGTCAAAGGTAACACTACTTTTTGAGTTAAAAATTCTTAAATAAGGTGGGGCCATGTTGATTTTTGTGCTGTTTTCACCACAACAATCTGTGGATCAATGTTTGAAGGGCCGTAACTTGAGAAATAATGTAGCTGGAGTGCTGAAATTTTGCAGGATTATTCATATCTACACATGGTCTTCACTGGTATAACATCAGTACACCATGTCTTATTGCTACCAGCTTTCCCAACAGAATGTTTGTGACTAATTCTTTGTTTGTAATGAGCTAAAACTCTATACTCCAGCTCGATATAACTCTTCCAGCTAGGACCACCATTGGAGTGGTTTCACCTAACATACCTACTAAATGCATGTTCACATATTGGCCATAACTGCAAAAAACACATCTGACACCATACACTACATTTTTAAAGCTCCTATTGATGCAAATCACAGAGAGGAAAAAGCTGCCTCTTAGAGTGACAACTAAAGGCTTTATGGTTGGTGGAATATTGGAGAAAAAAAATTTTTTTGACCAAATTTGCACCATCATATAACTGGTTTGTATTATTCTAATCAAATCAAATACAAATCAGGGTTGTGCCAGTGAAGAATGTACACATCAATGAAGCTACAAAATTTCAAGACTCCAGCCACAATATTTCTCAAGTCATGGCACTTCAAACATCGCTCCATATTGGTGTTGATTAGTGTGAAGAAAACGGCGCAATTATCGACTGAAATACTAATGTTACCTTTGATCCCAAATTTTACCCATTTTATTTAATAACATACACTAACGTTCAAAACTTTAGGGTCACTTAGAAATGTTCTTATTTTTGAAAGAAAAGTGGTAATTTTCAATGAAGATAACAGTAAATGAATCACAAACACAGTCTAGACACTATTAATGTGGTAAATGACTATTCTAGCTGGAAACAGCTGATTTTTAATGGAATATCTCCATAGGGGTACAGAGGAACATTTCCAGCAACCATCACTCCTGTGTTCTAATGCTACATTGTGTTAGCTAATGGTGTTGAAAGGCTCATTGATGATTAGAAAACCCTTGTGCAGTTATGTTAGCACATGGATAAAAGTGAGTTTTCATGGAAAGCATGAAATTGTCTGGGTGGCCCCAAACTTTTGAATGGTTGTGTACATATGCACAGAAAAAGGTGAGATAAATTGGTGAATTGATGTGGAATGATCCATTACTGACCTACCATCAGATGTGTTTTCTGACTTTACAGGCAGCTCTGGCCCTTTAGTCAACTCTATTAAACTTTTCAATATGTCTTTACAAAGACCCTGTGCAGACTGTTGGTGAAGACTTTAAATATAAAGAAACTGAATGGATGCAGTGGTAAAGACATCGATGCTCTAAACTCATTTATTTCCATCTTGAATGACGTGGTAGAGGACTTGTGTCTGTTTTCTCACCAGAGTGTGACAATATTTCACAGTTTTGGTTTTAGTCAGGGGGCTGCACAGTGGCGTAGTGGTTAGCACTTTCGCCTTGCAGCGAGAAGATCCCTGGTTCGCGTCCCGGCTTTCCCGGGGTCTTTCTGCATGGAGTTTGCATGTTCTCCCTGTGCATGCGTGGGTTTTCTCCGGGTACTCCGGCTTCCTCCCACAGTCCAAAAATATGCTGAGGTTAATTGATCATTCTAAATTGCCCGTAGGTGTGAATGTGAGAGTGATTGTTTGTCTATATATGTAGCCCTGCGACAGACTGGCGACCTGTCCAGGGTGTCCCCTGCCTTCGCCTGAGTCAGCTGGGATAGGCTCCAGCACCCCCCGCGACCCTAGTGAGGAATAAGCGGTGTATAGATAATGGATGGATGGATGGTTTTAGTCAGAGTGAACTCAGCTGACATCCTTGTTTCTCTCACTGGAAAAGACTCTTTCTCTTTTCGGTGGATTTGGAGAAGGTTTGGTGTTAAACACTCTGGTCACAAAAACAACACTTGTCAACATTTCTTGAGCTTCAGAATCCTTGGATTTGGATGTAAACCCATCTTTGTGAAAATGATCCATTCCAGGCTGTTAGCGGACTTTTGCTAGAGCCAGTCCAGAACAGGTGGTTTCTGTTTTAACTGCGGTGATGGAGGGCATGCTAGATAGAAAAAAAAGATGAACTGTGGTTTTTACATTACACGTAAATAAAGGCATAATTAAAAATTCAATACTCCCTGACTCACCTAACATTAAACGAAGTCTTCATCTTCAAACTCAATGACATTATGTTATGAAAAACTCATTTTTGGCCCCAAAAAGTGAGGCAGGTCGGCACAATAAGATGAACTCACTCACTCATATCACCTGGTTTCACCCTGAGTGATTCAATCTTGTGATACTGTGAGTGTGGGCACATTCTGAGAAGAATAACAAACCTGCCACTTGATCTGCTCACTGGTATATATAAGCTGAAAACTAACACTAAGCTAGTTTTCAATTATCTTTGAAGGACTCATTTACTTTGTGTTTTGCGTTTGAAAAACTGTGCATGTCAGTATTTGTAATTGGATTACATACTGCACAAGAATTCACTGTCTCAATGAAATGCTTTTATATTAAGGCCACATATCCAGCATGGCAGAAAATCAATAGGATATTAGTCTTTATTCACTGCGCTGTGCAATAATCTAAAATATTTAACTGTGCACTTATACTATTGTGTGACAGCCTTTTGAATGCACGACACGTCACAGACGGCACAAAGCACTTATGATTTTCCTTGACTTGAATGCTGACCTGTAGCTGAGACTACAACGGGGCATTTAATGAGCTTGTGGATTCTGTCTCAGCTAATGGCCTTTTCTTTTTTTTTTCCATGTCGTATGGGCATCAATCCGGTTAGCAAAGCAAAGACAGCTGCCTTAAAACACATTGTGTCTATCATGCCTGAATTTAAATGAGGTCCAGTGAGTAACGATAAGCATTTGCGACTCTAATTAATTCTAATTTTCACAGATTATTCTAGTCCAGTTTGAATGCACGTTTCAGCAATTTGCTGCTATTTTCTGCATCACTGTGGAAGTGGTGACTGCCCGCGACAGTTTGACTGTTCAAGCTGTCCAAGCCCAATTAGAAAAAACTAAAAACTGAAGGTCAGAATGGCCTATGGTATTCCTGCATGTGGATGATGATTGAAAAATTCAATTCATAAACATCTTGGTGCTGTTGTGCTAATTTGAGAATGCAGCAGCTTCTAACTCTCAGCCTTGTTATATTGTGGAGGACAAGAGATAAACGAATCTGCACAATATGTGCAAATGGCATCATAATAGCTGGTTTGAATACAGGTTGAAATGCCAGACGTGTTGTATTATACCTATAGTAGATATATTCAAGGTTGAATAGTTGCCTGTGAATTAGTTTAGTGAAATAAACAGAGAAATCTGGAGATGTGGGTGGTGTGTTTCGAGCCAGTAGCTGCTGGCTGTGTCTTGGCAACAGTGGTTGGATGTAAATTAAGATTTGTGAATGAGAGAGCTGGTGAGAAGTTTGGGATGAAGGGATGTAATTTTAGGTTATGTGTTGAACCTGCAAGCCTCATTTAACACTGCAGTTACAGTTAGATTTTTTTTTAGTTTTGTCAGACCATTCTCACAGCGCTGAGGAGAATGGTCTGACTGCACCTCATTGTGATTCTGCTATAGGGGGAAAAAGGTCTCTAATTCAGAGAGAACAGGATTCAGTGAGATTGTTCTTGCAAGATAGAGATGGAGGAACTGTTTTGGTGGAGAATTTGCATGTAACAAGGAGAGTACTGCCATTAAAATCGATAATTCACCCTAAAAAAATAAAAACAAACTAGCAGGGCAACTTCATTGTGCAATCCAAGCTTGAAATTTCCAGTGTGTAGTTTTCAGCCTGGAGGTTGCGGTTTCCCATCATGAAGGGGATTTTAAAAGCTGCTTGAAATGCATTTTTGGTTGTTTTTGGCTGTTTTCTCCTAAAATCTGTTTTTGGCCTCGATCAACTCCTTGGAGAAAGATCTGGTGCTTTAGCTGCTAAATGATGGACTATGTTGAACAGCTTGTTATTGCTGTTAGATGCTGTGTGTACTATTTGTTTTTGAAACTTCTTCAGTGAAGTCAGCTTCTTGCTGCAGCTGGAAATGATGCTGGTGAGAGTTATGCTGCGGGCCAGAAAACCAAAATAATGATCCAATATATACTAAAAGGCTTTGCAGAGCTGAGTGTAGCTGTGGAATGTTTTCATTTTTTAACAGTTTTGTCATTATTAACATGCTACATGCAGTCATGTGATTCTTTCACATATCCACATAGTGATATTAAAAAAACAGTGGAGTTGTCTGCACAGCGAATGGATTAGCTGAACTTGCTGCAAAGCTCAGTAAAGCTGAGGGGGGAGGTGGATAGTAGTGATAGTTCTCTGTTGGTTCATTACAATCAGACAAATACCTTTCATGTCTTGTCAGTAGATTAAAAATGCAGAATATAGGCATTTTATCGTACAACAAACATTAAAGGAATAGAACTGGTTACATTTAACTATTGATATTTTCATCAAATCCCAAGAAAACACCTACAAAAACCTCCAATGTGTTTGTTATTGGCATTCAGCCTCAAGGCTGCTCCTTCCAACTAAAAACATCACCTTGGAAACTGGTCGCTACTAATGGAGCTGCTTTCATGGTCTTTGAAAAAAGTTTTTTTAATGGACTTTTTATGGATTTGGAGAGCTTTTTTTGGTCAACTGTGGACTTCCGTGGCACAGAGGAATAGCATGCTGCATATGAAGCTCTGGCTGCGCAGACAGCAGTTGTTTGATGGATCAATTTTCTGTTAAAATACTGTCTTTTCATGGGTTTTGTTGACAGTAAGAGAAATCACCACACTCCTCTTGCATGAATGTGGAGTAAGTGGGTCTGTCTTATGCTGTGCACTGTTTCTCTGAAGTTTGCTCTCCAGCAGATGATATTTTCTCCATGTCTTCGCTTCTTTTCAGCTCATTTTTGAAATATTTCAATTCATCTGTGGCCCCAGAAGCGTTCTTTTATGTTAAAGCGATTGCTTGGAAAAACAGCCAGCCATTTTTATGAGAAATGTAGTGCCTTTTGATGTCCTTTATGTGTGCCGCAGCTGGCTTGTGTCCTTAAGGTGCACGCGGTGCCTCCACAAGCTCCCGAGACCATATTTCAGGTTATACCCACAATGATGCAGAACAAATTGAAAAAGGAATTCACATTCCCACATCTGACCTTCCCATTATTCTGTTTCAGATTTCTTTCTAAAAACTTCCGACCTACATTGAAACTATAAATTGACTTGAAAAACCTTAAAGCTACACTGTACTTTTTTAAGTTAATAAAGAATCATATGACTGTACAACTTGTGACAGGTGTCGCTTGCGGTAGCAAACTGCAGAAAAATATAGCAGTTCCTCAGAATGTTTTATTTGTTGTGAATGACCTCTTTTAAGCTGCTGCTGGTAGGAGTTTTCATCGAAACAGGTCTTCTAACCTGACTGTGTTGTACCTGCCCACCAACAAACTGCAGGCATGGTTAGTGACTAGTTGGTGAACATAATGGAACATTTAGCAGTGAACGAGCCTGATATTTCCATCATCAGTGGGCGAATATTGGACTTAGAGTCTTGAGGTTGTCAGAAATATGACTGCATGTGAATACAGACGTTCGCTTTAGGTGTTTTCAGATTCACACCAGCTAGAGGTGACGGAATGTCTCTGACTTTGTGGCCAAAATAGTTGATTCAGCTTCATGTTTGCATGTTAAGCTGTTACGGGCCCTGATGGGCATATGAGTTTCCCTTTTATGGTGGACTCTTTGCAGCTTTCTTTTTACTAAGTTGAGATAATCATGACAGATATTTCTTTTTTGGTAATGTTTCAAATTTTATGTGGAAAATAACAAATTGTATCTGTGTCCAAGAAATCACTTTCAACTATTTACCCATTACAAAAACACCTCTCAAGTAAGTGCGTTAATTCCAGATCACATGACCTGCTCCACATGATGTCATTTCCTCCTGAAGAAAAGACTGGCCAGACTCCAAGGCTTTCTGACTTATTTAATATAAAGTAGTGTGTGAGTCAAGTGTGGATTTATCGCATGTCAATAGGTTTACTACAATATCTTTATAAATAACTTTCAATTTCAATTTTCCTCAACTGTATATATAATATTTAGAAGAATCTTTCTGTAAAAATGCCATGTGGTGTTTGGTTATAGGCGGCCATGTTGATTTTAGGCGTGAAAACAGCAAAAATGTCAACTATGATACCTGTCAACTATGTTACAAAAAGTCCCGCAATTATATATTGACCCTGCTAATGCAAAAATGCAAGACAGGAATGCTGGTAGAAACGTGTCTTAATATATTTATTTTATTGATCATTGCAACCGCTTATTTTTAACTGACAACTGCACATTAGAGCTGTTAAACTTCATATATTCAAACGTGATATTGTACTGAAGTGCATTAAATCTGACACTGTCCCATAAAGCAGGAACTCACTTTAATTATTGGAAAAATCAAATTGAAACTGTTCCTGATTGAGTACTCTCTCTGATAAATACCAGCAGAATAATCCATTTAATTAACTGCTGTTCTATCAGTTGCAGTAGCTGCAGAGTAAACGGACTTCACAGCAAATCAGGATCAAACATAAAAACCAATTTATACGATTTCTGCATCACCAACCAAATACATGTCGCATTCCCGTGGCAACATGATGAATACAGTGTGTGATAATGTAACTTTATGGTTTCATTCAGTGGTTTTAATAACGTACAGCTCAACATGTATGCAGATAAAACCTATTCCCTCAGCTGAGAATCTGTATTACTCATAATGAATTGTCAGTAAACTGTTTGGTTAAAGAGAGACGCTTCTTGCAGCTGATTTAAATCCCAAACTCTGAACATAACCTGCTCTGGATCAGGTTAGCTTCACAGCATCGGTTACCATGGAGATGTAGTCAGGTTAAAACAGAGCCACCGTCGTGATACTGAAAGCTTGGATTTTCGGCTGAACATATCTCATTAACCCACTAATCTTGCATCGTAGTACAGCCCTCTGCTCTTCAGCCCTCACTCTTGTCCCTGCCTACCGACGTGCCTGATTGGTCCACCACCCAGTTTCCTCCTCCAACCAAACTACAACCACACTTAGGCTTAAATCTGCAGCCAATCTCTCAGTCTAGGTGTCTGTGATTTATTGTGAGCAGCTCACCTTAGCCCCGTTTGTTGTTTTTGTGTTTTGTATAGATTTGGAACTTCTGTTAGCAGCTGGGTAACTATGCTAGAAGTTCTATGATTTGATGATTACTTTTATTAGTCACATGGCTGTCGCTATCGTGTCTGTAAGTTTGGCTAAGAAACCTAGTTGTTTTCTTTTGCTACCTTGTCTTAATAAGCCTTCCATCTCTGCTATCGCTTCTTTTATTTAGCAACACCCACCAGCTGTTTTCTTTGTTGTATTGTCACTTTTTCTTCTGTTAATTATGTCACTGAATGATAAATTACTTTACCTAACCAACATGGCGAACATCTGGTTTTGTTATCTTCCCAGCTGACCCTATAGACAAGTGGCTTGTTGCTGCATACATGATGTATGTTCTCCTATCTCACTCTCTTTTCCACCATAATCACCTGACCTGCCTCTCCTCTCCACTCACCTGTTCCCTCATTGTGTTCCTGGTATACAGTGTTTCTGTCCATTTCCACTTGCTCTCTGCCAGACTGGTTTTGTCCCATGTGCCTCAGCTTCACATTACTCTGCTCCTTGCCAGCCTGTTTGACCCTGATCGTGTTTTTGACCTTGTTCTAGGTTTCTGTCTCTGCTTGCTCCACGTGTTTGCGTTCCTTCCCAATTTTTAAATGGGACCTTGAACCTGCTGGTTGCAAATAACACTCACATTTCTTTAGCAACCTGCTTTGTATGTCCAACTTTCTGCTCCTCTTATCTGAACCCTGACTCTAGCATCAATTGTGCAACATGGTTCTGTGCTGTTTTTGAATTTGTGGGCTTCCTGGGTTTGAAGAAGGCAAGCACAAGTCAAGATCCTTAAAAAACGCTTCATGTACTGATGTTTTCAAAAATCTCAGCTTTTGTTGCTGACACATTTTTGAAAAATTAGTTTTGAAGCGGCCTCATACCGGCTTAATGTGGCTGTAAGGTCAAATGTTGAAAATTACCTTCAGATATTTGCCACTAAGGTGAAATCTTCGGGGATTTTTTGAGAAATAATAATTTTCAGAGGAAAAGATATAATGTTTGATTATTAAGAAAGTCAAGTGTGGCCTGGGTTTATTTATGTGGTATGCATTTGAAAAATGTATTTAAAGCAGCTTCATGTGTGAAATGCTGAGAATGTCTGCAGGAATACAGTTTACCATATTATCTCTTGTGGGGGTGTTGTATACACAATCTTTCTGACTGATGAAGCCCTAACCCATCGTATTTGATCTGAGGATAGACTTTGTATCATAAAAAGCCTCGGGCAACACGAAGAATAGTTCCCTCGCTTTCCATCTTTCCATATCTGCTTCACACACATATATATGTTCTTCTTCGTCTGTTAAGGACCTTTCTTCAAAGGTTCAAAGTTTATTGCAGACACTGTTGGATCACATTTTGATCTTCCTCTTGAAAATGGAATGAAGGAACATTTAATTTTTGCTTCATTTGTGCTGGCTGCAGAACGTAACAGCAGGAGACGCCAGAAGTTGATTTCATATTTATGCAATAGAGACTTTACACAGCCCACATGTTTATTAGTTGTAGAGTGTAATCAAACTAGACACTTCTTTAAAAACTGAATACCTCTACGATCATTAATCTGAGGCAAATACAGCAACTTTTTTTTTTTTTGAAGTACGTGTTCTGGTGAAAGACCAATCAGTGTGGGTCCATGAATTAGCCTTGTTTAATAGCAAACCAAAAGAAATAAATAAAAATGGATTGCCAAATGTGAAGGGCACATGAACAGCTTTCTATGAGGTGAAATATTAAATATTAAAGTTTTAACATCAGTATTGACAGACACTTTATACCTGTTCGAGCGCTCGACAGCAGAAAATATTTGCCAGTAAAACTGCAGTGAAATAATTATTTTTTTCTGTATTTTTTCAGGTGTGTAGTTTAGGTACAAAGTAAATTACTGTATAATGGATTCCAGCCCTCTACAGTAGAATATGAGGTTGGCTGTCTCATACTGTAACTAGACTTTTCAATAATTTACTGTATTTATACCATGTTGCGACTGTAATAAACATTAACCCTTCCTGTAAGTTACAACATTTTGTTCTTTGAAACTGAATAAACACAACTGTGATTTGCAGATATACCATAAATAACAGTGTGTTTAATATTTATGACCCAAAATTGAAATCTATGAACTCTGTTTAAGATTTAAAATTGAAATTACGACTAAAACATAAAAAAATGTTGTTGATTGGAAACATTTATTCAAATGCAGTAATGTATGACAACTTGTAGTTTATTAAAAGTATTTTAGAAACCAAGAAAATATAATTTCACTTAATGTATACAAGAAAAAAAAAGTCTTATCTTAAGGCATCAATGCAAAGCTACAATAACCTTAGCAGACTATATCAAGTTTGCAAAAACATTTTGCTCAATTCACTCCATCAATTTTTATAATAAAAAAGCTTCAGATTTTTACAGTTTTTATTGTATTTTATTAAAGCGGTACAAGACTGTTATAATTTGATTGTAGTTTTACAATAATTTATTACAGTGTATCAAATCAACAGGTGCTTTCCTACAAAATTACTCCAATGTTGTGTTTATACTATGTGTGCATCATTTTTTTTTTCAAATTATCTACCTTGAAATGACACTAATATTTAAATGAAATTGCAAAAATAACGAATCAGAGGTATTTTCCACATGCTGTCAGTCGTGCAGGGTCTCCTGTCTGACTGAATCTGAATGTCTGAATGAATTTCTGCAGCCCTGAAACTCCCTCTGTGTCTGTTCAATAAAATACCAGGAGAATCTACTCAGCTATTCATTTTTGGCTAGAACTGCCATGAACACTACATTAAGAGATGAATTCTTAATTATGAAAGTAGCAACCTGTCAAACCAAAATCCCCCCAAATTATTAGAATTAATTATAAGCCCTTAGTGAGGAGAAAAATAATGATCACTTAATGTTCTTTTAACAGTTCACTTTATCAGCTGTGTTGACTCGGTTAAGCTGCTAATCTACAACAACTGCTCACTGCATAAATTGTAAAAAATAGGAGGGTTTTTATATTTCCGGAGATTGAATGAAGGAAAGAAGAGAAGAGGCAAAGAACTCTGGGTTGAGCCAGAAACATGGGGAAGGTAAAGAAAGATGATAATAAAACACAGTGGAGACAAGAAAGTGACATTTTGACAAGACGGATAGGTAAACAGATACTTGGGAGCTGGGTGGTTAATTAGAATTAAAAACAATAGGTAGTGTGATGTAGCTCCAGGTTACTAAAGACTGAAATGATGTTTAAAGTTTAATATGTTCAGCCTGTCAATCTGCTGCTCTGAAATGATTGAAGGTGTTGCAACCTTAACAAACGCCACATGTTATTGTGTGTAATAAAGAGTTGTGATTCAGCAGGCAGAATGTCTCTTCACAGCAGCGAGTGAATGGCAGCCAATAACGACTGGATAAATAGGAGCGATGTGTGAAATCTGCTGACCACGTGGGTGGTGGTGAATATTTTCACACTTAAAGACATTATGAATTAATGCGCTTGTTGATAATTCATGTGTGGCCGTATAAGGATTTGTACAATTAGTAAAAGCAAATAACTACCCCATTGGGTAATGCATTGGTAAATTCCTCCGAGTAGGTCTTCAAGGATGATTGTAGGGGGAGGGTTGGATGTCAGCTGTCTCTTTCACTTATAACTCTTCCTACAGCAGGCAAGGAGTAAGTAGTCAGTGTGATCTTTGTTGTAGCATTGAATGAAACGATGAGCTAGTTTAGCTTGATGGACATGACTGATCCAGAAACAGACAAAAACGTTGATATTCTTTGAAATTATTGTCGACATACATGCAACATCCAGCTCATCAAATCAGCAGCCAGAGGTCGATGATGAGGGCTTTTACTGGACTTGTATACTAACGATGATAGAAATAATAACTAAATGTTGATGAATCCATTCATATGACTGCCAAATGTGAGCTATTTCAGTCCTATTTCTACATAATGAATGGTCACATCATAGTGTAAAGTGTGACTTTAGCATGCAAATAATATGGAATGCTACAGACAATGATACATACGCCCATTGACTTTCTGTTAGGCTTCTGTAATGTGAATACTGGATCATGCAGTCTGGTATGTATAGCACTGATTGGGGTTACTTCATAGCAGCTCAATGCCATATGCACATGATTGTATGAAAGCAAACGCAACACATAGTTGTGTGTTAATGGCACACATCCAAGGCTGCAGATTCCCATCATGCACGTACTGCTGCTTTCAGATGGCTCCACAGATATAATGGACTGAAAAAGAAGATTTGCCTGCAGTATAAAGCAGCTGTGTAGAACAGGTGCTCTAAGAACCGCTTATATTCCCACCCACCATGCTGATCTTCACACCTTTACTTTCCTCCTTGCCACATAAAGGCCTTGCTACGTCCCACATTGGTGCTGAAAGCTGCATTCTGCTCAGAGGAATTGAAGTCATGCTTACATTAGCTGATTCACGTGAGCTGCTTTATTTGTCCTTCACCGCAGGCCTTTTTCACACAAAGCATTTTGGTGCGGCCCAGAAGGAAAAAGGACAGGTGTGAATGGACAAAGTGAATGAAGGCTGATTGCCATTTACTCGCCTCAGTACCAGAGTCCTGATATTGTACACGCTGGCTCACTGGTATCACGTCGTACCGACACAAAACCACCGTGAATGCTACATGTGACGTGTGCTTTTCTTTTCAACAATGAAAAACTAATAGTAAATCAGCTGCGAATAAGACCTCTGTGGTTCATACATGAGCTGCATGGCTTCCAGATGATTTGTAAAATCCAGTCCATTTAAATGAGGCAATCATGTATTAAGCCTATTTAAGAGCAACTAAGGCTCATAGGGAGTGAAAGTTGGTCTGTGTGGTCTGATCTCACAGAAGAACCACTGTGGCGCATATTGATGAAACCTTAATGCGGACTAAGAAAGAAGACACCAGACCACATAATACATCACAGCCTGCTTGCTGCAGACTGGTCAGAGCCCATGCCGACTCCTATTTGCTGCTGAAAGCACCTACAATGAGCATGTGAGCATCTGTGAAGTGCTGGAAGCAGGTCTGGTCATGTTTCCTCTTACGTCATGCAAACAGCTAGGTGCATATGTGTCATGGTGAGAATATAGCAGCTGCCTGTGAAGAAGCCAAGGCAGCTGAGGCAGTGTGATGTTCTTGGGTCATAGCAGTCAAGTTAATGTTACTTTGATGTGTAGCACTTGACATTAAGGCTCTGGGATACTGTTTAGAGGGTCATGGGTTCAATCCTCAGTGCCGCCAAGCTGCCAATATTGGGCCTATGAGCAAGGCCCTTATTTCTCTCTGCTTCAGGGCACCTATCATGGGCCTCTGCACTGTGAAATATAGATGTGGAAAGAGAATTTCACAATGGTGTATTGTATTTGTGACAAATACAGGCTTCCTCTTTTTTGTCGTCTCTCTTCTTCACCTTCTTTACACCTCATTCTTCTTCATCTTATCTTTTCTTTATTTTCAGCTGCTTCTTCACCATCTTCCTCACCCTGTTCTTCACCCTCTTCTTCTTCTTTATCTTCTTTTTCTTTGCCTTCGTTTCACCTTCTTCACCATCTTCTTGACTGTCTTTACCTTCTTCTTCTCTACCCCTCCTTCTTCAACTTCTTCTTCACTTCTTTTTCACTTTCTTTACCTTCTTTTTCACCTTTTTCTTCTTCTCTTCCTTCTTCTTTTCGTCCACCTCATTCTGTTTGCCTCTCCTTCTTCTCCTCTTTCTCTTTTTCCTTCTATTTTTCCTTTTCTTCTTTTTTCCTATTTTCTTCTTCTTCTCGTTCTTCTTCATCTTCTCCTTTTCCCTTTCCTTCTTCTTCTTCTACTACTTCTCCTTCTTCTCCTTTGTCTTCTTCTTCTTCATCTTCTTCTCATCTTCTTTATCTTCTTCTTCGTCTGATAGTGACCTCGGTTCAAGGTGTTGACTTTAGCTTTATATTCCCCAGATTTCAATCTTATCAAGCTTCCTTGAGATATGCTGCAAAATCTATTCAGATCAACAGAGAAAGCACTTGGCAGCTTCCAGAACCTAAAGGAGCTACAGATAAGGTCTTTTTGCTTGTTTTGGCAGAACGACAGGACCTACACCATATTACACAGGTAGTTTCAATGCTGTGGCTGACAGTATATAGTACGTTGAGCAAAGCTTGTTGTTGCACGAAATCCGATAAATCCTCTCGTGATGTCACTTGAGTCGACATTGGTTTGAAAAAATCAATGAGGATTTGGAGCCAGAAAGAAGTGAGGAAACCAAACCTCTGTGGTAACCTCTGCTCCTCCTCTCTGCTTGAGGCTGGAGGCTCCAGGCGACATTGGCAGCTACTCTTAGTCTTAATACACCCAAATTTCCCACCAGTGTTCACCCTTTGTTTCTGTGATTCCTCTCAGATTCTCAGGTCAAGTGGTTTTCTCTTGTCCTGAACTGATGAACTCCTTTGCCTTATTTCCAGTGTCAAGTTTTCATGTTCTCTTTCGACTGCGTGAGTTTCCAACGTGAGCTGTGGTTTCCACCCACAGTCCAAAGACACACAGGTTAGGTGACTAAAAATTACCTGGAGGTGCAGTCTGAGTATTTTTCTGTGTATGTCTGCGATGAAGCTGAACAGGTTTTGCTCTCTGGCCACAGTGTGTGCAGAGATAGACTCCAGCCTTGTAAGCACGTATAGATAATAGATGGATGGATGATCTGAGTCTCTGAAGCAGCACAGGGATTGTGTAAAAATGGACCACTATAGCCCATGAGCACAAGACTCCTGTTCTTCTTCTATTGCAAGAAATCTGCTCCTCGTGGGTGTTGATATGATGACCTTCATGACAGTGTGACTCTAATGTGTTGACTAAAACTGCTTATCTTCCTCCGTGACTTTGTAGAGTAAAAGGTCGAAATATTGAATAAATGTCACAATTTCCTATCTTTTCTTTTTTTTTTTTTTTTTTTTTTTTTTTTTGGACACATACATGCATACGCAAATTCGAGCATGTCCACACATATAATCACTCTTTCCATGCACAGATACGCAACCACTACAGCCAAGAGGGGTTCTCTGTTGGTGGTATCCGGGCGGGTGGCAGAGCAAGTCTGTCAACTCAGCCGGAGCCCAGACTGCAGAGCTGCACAGCAGAGATAGCAGTGCTGAAACACGCACACGCACACACACACGTACGCATGCACACACACACAAGCACACACACAGCCGCATACATACAGATCCCACAGCATGGTTGACCTCAGTTGAGTCTCTGACTGAACTTGATTGAGGTTGAAACAGTGATGAGAGGGGGAGGCATATTTATTAGGTCTCTTTTTTTTTTTCTACACTGAGGTTCCAGTGACTTTCTTTCCTTCTCCCCCTCCAGGTGGTGCCACAATTTAAAATGGTTCAGCCTCTGTTTGTGCACATAGTGAAATAAATTGAAAAAATTTAAAAAACACAATGAATTTCCTGAAGTGTGGCATTATAATTCAATTTTATTCATATAGCAACAGTTCATGGCAGAAGTCATCTCAGAGCTCCAAGCAGAGAAAGGCCATGACCTCATGATACTACAGAGAGAAAAGCCAGTGATTCCTTTTGAGGAAGAGATTTGGTTACAGTGGAAAGAAACAAAAAAACTGGTAAAAATGTCGATAAAGTCAGTCTCAGGGAGCGAGCCACTTTCAAACTTTTTCTGCCATTCTGTCTTTTTTTGGAAGTAGAAAAAATACCAACCCCCAGTGCATCACTATTTATAAACTACTAACAACAATCTGCAGAAGAATATTATTCAGTAGACTGAATAATGCAAGTTCAACTTTGCCCCAACAGTCAGAATTTTCAACAACCCAGAGGAAACACAATGTTCTTAAAATTAACAGTAAATTGAAGATGAAGACAGATTTCACCACATTTTTTGACCTAAGTTTTGATTGATGGGTTTACTGATCATTTTTACTTCACCTGTCAAAACTGTCTGTTGTACCCAACACTGTATAACAACTCACATGCACATGGATTTTGGATACTGCTTTCAGTGTGGATGCACACTCGTTTATTATTCCTACAACTTTACTTTTGTTCCACATTTTTTGCCTCAGTGTCTGTTTCTGATTGATTGATTTTTTTGTTATGGTCAGCAAATCCCATGAATAAGTCAAACCCAGCAAGGCGTTAGTCCAGCTCTCATTATGTTCTCCCCCAGGACATGTGCTGCTCTCAATCCTAAATTATTGGTCTTTAAAATGCGTCACAGACACATGCTGTTGTTTTCTGTAATTGCTACTCAAATAAGAATCGACAGTAACTATTTTCCACTTCGGATAAATACTCATATGTTGCGCTTGGGATCATTTATGGCAGCTGAATGATGCATGTAGAATTAAAATGCAGCCCTCTGGTTTGTTTTAAATGCTTTTGGACAACAACACAAAACAATATTAGATGTGAGAAGTGTTTGGAGGCATATTCATGCTTGAAATACCAAATCAACATGTTAGCTACAACCTGATGCTGCTATTAAGGCCTCGTCCACATGTATATCACGGCGGTCTTGAGTTTTCAATGATGAACTCTTTATTATTCCCACAAAAAAAAAACAATCATGCACTTGGGTTCTTCATAAATTTGTTATAGTCCTGATTTGCAAGTGTATTTAAACTTTGGTTCACAGCTGCACATGGGTATTTTTTTTAAACACATAGCATTTTCTTGACATTTTAGCCTTTCAATCACTCACGAATACGGTTGAAACTACTGAAAGCTGGCTGTTTAAGAAATTCCTTCCAAGGTGAATATATTTATTGACGTGTGGACGGGGAATTTTTGGCTTCACGTGCTTTTGTGTAATGGCGGATTTAGCCAAAATGGGTGCTAACCGTGCTAGCAGGACTTTTTCAAAGCTTATACATAAATTTACAGTTACTGTTCCACTATGTTAAGCAACAGTTTTCTACACAAATGATTCCTGCCATGCTCAGTGTGTCATTATTGTTAGCCAAACACTAGTTGCTTTTTCTCAGGCTTCTGATTGACCAACTTGAAGTCACTTCAGTGGTGTTCTGGCATTCTCAAGTGGATGGAAATAATTCTTTAAACAGTACATGTGTGAATAAAGTTTTTAAAACAACTTTTGTACATGTCGACAAGGCTTGCTAATAATGGACCCACTGAAGAACGGTTAAATAATGTACACTGTATACTGGATGCATAGTATGTTATTGATCCTTACAAGGAAATGTTCTTTTTCTTTAACTGCTGGCAGTCAGGGTTAGATTTCCAACAGCAGCGATGAGAAGAAATTCATAACTTGACTCAAGGACACCAGATCACAGTGAAAATGTACCAACTCAGTGCCTGAGCAGATGCACAGCTGCACAACTCTGCAGCACGACGTACAACAATATGTACATGCGGTGTTGTCAACTGTGATGCTCCAGTCTCCTGCAGGGAGCCATTTTTATTTAAGCTCTTATTGTTTTTATATATCAGCATTGTATCTTTACATATTTGCAGTGATCTCAGAGGAAAGGAGAGCGAACTAAAGCTCAGCTCAGCTGCGATAATGTGCCCCAAGTGAAAGTCAGATCTTATTTCCCTGCATGACTCAATGACAGGTTTCCTGATGCATTCGGTTCATAGTCTTTAATCTCCGCTCCCAAGTCGCATATCAAGCCACAGATGGTAAAAGCGAATTGGAAATACCACACATTTGATCCACTGGCTGTACTTAACATTTTGGCTGACATTCAAGCAAGCATGTCGTGATGTGCACAAGATCAGATGAATCCCAGAACTCTGCCGAGACTTTCATGGAAGCATGGATGCTCCGAGTGACTTGTGAAACCTCTGCTGCTGCTGTTTTCCCAGCGTGAAGCTCACAGTACAGTATTTCCAGCATGTTCAGAGGTTGTTTTCTATCACTTAAGCATGTTTACATGTCTGATGTACTTTCAGAATTTCCAAAGAACTTATGTAGGTTCTAAAGAGCCATTTCTACTTCACCTACAACCTTAAATGACTGCTGACATCTTTTCACTTGTATGATGACTTCCTACACCTCCTATAGAATCTGCTGAGCTCTCTTTTCTTAGTGCTGCATGCTGCGGCTCTCCAGAGGTGTTGCTTTGGTCAAAATGTGATCCAACAACTGATGGGTAGCTGTCAACTCGGCGGTCAGTGCTCAGCCTCCTCTAACCGCATGTTGTTTTGACCTCACCATTGTTATGTGCTGCTACTTGATCGATTTATATTCCCCAGACTCTTCTTTTCAAGGGCCTCAGTGGTTCGTTGGTGTGCAGCAACTACAAAACACAGCTCCACTAGCGTTCACCAGCACTGATGCATTAAGGTTGATGTTGGAACTGAAGTTTGGGAACACATTCGAAATGTTTTTTTTCTATTTTCCTCTTTCTTCCTTGCACCCACTTTATTGGTTTTACCTCATAGGCGTTATGACTTTGTGACTAGCAGAAAAATTAATCTGTAAGGCATTTCTTTGTAGGCAGCTTGCATGGTTTCATTATTATATCTATACATTACCTTTACTAGAATATCTAAAATAAATGTTTCCTGTAGCCTAACAGCCTTATCACAGTTATTCTGAACAGACATTATATGTTACAGTATCCAGTCAATCTCCCATTTTGACTACACATACTTATCTTGCACCTTCTGCACCACCTGATGTTTCTTCATTACAGCTGTCACCGATAAGCAGGTCAGATTGAGAGAGATTGCAGATGAACATCAGTCTATTTTTCCAATCACTGTCTTGATACACAAACACACATATTAGCGTGTTGATGTATCGCAGATCAAAAGACATACAAAGGAATGAAACTAAGAATACAGTCTTTAGCCGCCTGCTGTGACATTTCTTCTATCAGTCACCTGCAGATATATTGACATATTGATAAGAAATAAATGACATCATCATCTGCCTGCTGAGAAGTAAACAGTATTCCGTGGGTTAAACTGGCCATTTTGCATAATGCGTAATTTCTGGGTGAGTCACGAGCCGTTTCAGGTAAGATGTAAATCAAGAACATCAAACAGTGTATTAATAGGAAAATTAGGTAACATTTCAGATTATTTTTATCTTCAAAGATAGCTAGTTTCACATGAAGTCCAGGTGAATATATCTTGCGATGAGCAGCTACAATCACATTTGGTCATGCAGAGAATCACATGTAACCTCTGCTTTTCAACAGTGAACGCTGATATGAAACAGATTTCTGTGTATTGATTGTTTGTCCCATAATAAGAACTATTGGTGTTGAATGAACAGAGCAATGCACAGTCGATTGTTTGGTTCATTAGACAGGTCATGAAGCAGCAGTTATTGAAACATCAAGAGCGTCTTGCTCATTTTAGCCTTTCTAACTCACTTAGGATGACAAAGGTTAACAGTACAAATATTGAATTACAATGAGAAAATCACATCATGTGAGCTGGACAAAGATGGTTGAGGAATGTGTGTGTGGTGGAGAGATTGTGTATGTAGAATGTCTTTGCTTCCTGTTTAAAAGAATAAATAGTTCCTAGAAAATGAATCCTAGTGACTTTTGTGATCAGTCTGACTTCTGGTGTCATTTGTGGTTTTGAGTTAAATATGTTGACATCTGCTGGATGGTGCACACATTTCTGTTCCTGAAAACCTGAAAAACTAATGACATTCCCTCAACCCTCAGCATATACTTTCATTTTGTGCATGCAAACTCATTAAACTAAGATGATGAACATGCTAACCACTGAAATATACCTGAATAATGTTTCTGGGTTATCATCCATCCATTATCCATATTGTTTAATCATCCTCATTAGGGTCACGGGGGGTCTGGAGTCTATCCCAGCTGACTTAGGGTGAAGGCAGGGGACACCCTGGACAGGTCACCAGTCTATCACAGGGTTACACATTGAGACAAACAATCACACTCACATTCACACCTACAGATAATTTAGATTTACCAATTAACCTCAGTGTGTTTTTGGACTGTGAGAGGTAGCTGGAGTACCCGGAGAAAACCTACGCATGTACAGGGAGAACATGCAAACTCCATGTATAAAGATCCCGGAAAGGTGGGGACGTGAACTGGGGATCTTCTAGCTGCAAAGTGAGTGTTTGCAGCTAGACGATCCTGTGCAGCTCTGTTTTGGGGCTTGTAATGTCAAAATTAAATGTCACAGAGGTCGTCATTGCTTCTCGCTTATTATCTTTCCTTCAATCCAGTGAGTAATATTCAATAGTGTCCGGATCTTCATAATTGCAGTTATTGGCGTGCCCTTTGTAAATCCAATAACATGAGCATACATTCATAGAAGAGCGGGAACACCGTAATGGCTAGTCTGAATTTTTAATGCACCCTGCACCTTAAACATACATCAATCAATCACACCATTTAAATTACTCCCAGGTGAAGTGAATAACTTTAATATTGTTGTTTAAGTGGCTCCTGTCAAGAGGTGTGATATATTGAACAGGAAGTTAGCAGTCAGTGCTTGAAGTGACCCATGACCGGATTGTGATGACTAAACAGTTGGGTCAGAGCACCTCCAAAACACCATAAGCAGGTCTTATGGCGTGTTCTTGGTCTGCAGTAGTTAGAACCCAAAGCGATCCAAAGAGGGTCAACTGGTGAACCAGCAACAGAGTTATGGATGTCTAAGGATCACTGATATGTGTGGATATCGAAGGTTCGCTCGTAAAGTTCAAGTGACGGGTGTAGGACAAACTGCTTTCTTGGTGCGTAGCTTCAGAGCAGTACACATGCCGAACCTTGTCCACTGCCAAAAGCACCAAGAGTGGACAGGATGCCAGCAGAAGCAGTGTGATGCTTTAAGAGTGGCCTCCTTGACACTGAAAAAATGATTGCGGAATAGTTTGAAGAACATTACAAAGAGTTCAAGGTGTTCACTTGGCCTCCAAATTCCCCAGATCTCACTCTAACTGAGCATCTGTGGGATGTGCTGGAAAAATCTTTAAGGACTGACGTGAAGGATCTGCTGCTAATGTCTTGATGCCTGATACCACCGGACACCTTCAGAGGTCTGTGGAGTCCATGTCTTAAAGGGTCAGATCTGTTTTTACACAATATTAAACACGTGGTTTTAATGTTGTGGCTTATCTGCGTATACTGGATATGTACGAGATATCTTGCTTGATTTTAGATAATACATAACTGGAGCATTTTGTAAAACGTGAAGAACGGAATTTCTTTGTGCAGCAGTTTAACATTAATGTTATTTATGAAGTGTTTCAAGTTTGTTGGTTCCCAAAGATGAGTCTGTAAGTTTAATTATACAAGGATCAAAAGTGGATAATGTTGTGGAAATGATTCAGTGGCAGTATTCCCTTGCTTATGCATAAGATGTGTGTCTTTGAGCACATATGAGTGCAGACAGGCATGAAAATTAGGATACGAACATTCTGCATGGTTATTTGTGTGTGTGTGTGTGTGTGTGTGTGTGTGTGTGTGTGTGTGTGTGTGTGTGTGTGTGTGTGTGTGTGTGTGTGTGTGTGTGTGTGTGTGTGTGTGTGTGTGTGTGTGTGTGTGTGGTGTGTGTGTGTGTGTGTGTGTGTATTCATAAATTTGTGCATTACGTGTGCATGATGGGTTGACACTACCAGAGCAATTACTGGACCTTAAAACCATGAAATCCTATTTTATGACCTCTTGTCAGGGTGCTGTGGGGGGGCTGTTGTGGGTGGTGGTGGGGTGCATCATGGCCCTTTTGGTGTACGGTCGCTGTCTCCTCTCAGGATGAAGACAGCATACGAGAATATGCATCACTTCTTCCATAATCTGTCATGTCCTTTGGCAGGAAGGCAAGGGCCATGCTTATCTCCTCTGTGTTCTGTCTGCTGTCCACAAGACACCTGGTACCTCATTTGTTACTGCCAGAATGGCCCCGACATGGAAGCCAGATTTTAAATGGATTTAGAGTTAATTGTGTGGACTGACAGCACTTTAATGTTGAAGTCATCTCTCTCTATATGTATTTTCTAATTAGCTGCGCAGAGCAAAATCTCCCTCTGGGAAATATCAAATGCAACATATATTGTATCTAGTGATAATGTGGTACATGTCTGGTAAGTGCTGAAACCGTGGTTTTTATATGCCTCTAAGACTTTACAGAGTGGTATTATCTACTTAGCGTGCTCCTCTCCATCATGGCTCGATGTGGAACTTCTTTCAAGTCAGAATAATCTTGGGGTTAATGTCTCAAGCAGCAGAATGACCCCTGCAGCGCTGTAATTTCTTGAGGTTTATGAACTATGAATATTGGATGTAATGACTGAAAGTATCTAAAAAAACAGAGATCATAAAATGCAAACTGGCCTGTAAATGGTTATTGGCCAGCATTTATAAAGAAAGCATCTGTTATAGGTAATGTGTAATGTAATGTGTTTTTGAAATTTGGGCTATTTCTCCCATGTTGCAGGAAATATTCTGTGCATGATTCACTTTTCTAAACGCTGGTCTGTTAGACACCCGACCTCGGAGCATTTGCACTGTTGTCCCATCATTGAAGAGCTCTAAAAACACCAAATATGCTCCACAGCACCCCACACCTCAAACATACATCATCAATCACACTATTTAAATTACTCACAGTTGAAGTGAAAAACATTAATAATGTTGTTTTAGAGGCTCCTGTCAAAAGGTGTGATATATTGGGCAGGAAGTGAGCAGTCAGTGCTTGAAGCTGATGTGTTGGAAGCAGGATGAAGATCTGAGTGACTCATGGCCGGATTGTGATGGCTAAACAGTTCGGTCAGAGCATCTCCAAAATTTGCTGGTCTTATGGCGTGCTCTTGGTGTGCAGCAGTTAGAACCCTAAGTGGTCCAAAGAGGGTCAACTAGTGAACCACCTACAGGGTTATGGATGTCTAAGGATCACTGATATGTGTGGATATCAAAGGTTGGCTCATGAAGTTCAAGCAACGAGTGCAGGACAAACTGCTTTCTTGGTGTGTAGCTGCCCAACCTTATCCACTGCCAGCAGTGGTCAGGACGCCAGCAGAAGCAGTGTGATGCACTAAGAGACGTCCTGTTGGCATCTTGGTGTTGTCACAAAGTAATGCTGCTTGTAATTAATGCCGGTGGCTGTTTTTTTTGAAAACTGGGTTATTTCTCCCATGTTGAAGGAAATATTCTGCGCATGATTCCCTTTTCTAAATGCTGGTCTGTCAGGCACCCGACCTCCGATCATTTGTACTATTGTCCCGTCACTGAAGAGCTCTAAAAACACCAAATATGCTCCACTGCACTGAATGATCACCTCTAAGGGAAAAATCAATGAGCTTTGTCTAGTTTGTCACCTCTTCTCCCCCACACCCCTCTCCCCATTTAACACCTTCCCTCGACTAATGGAGTGATGATTTGGAAAGTATTATGAGGCTCAATGTCGGCTCACTGAGCTGCACACCAGCGCATGGCCGGCTCTTTGATGGATATCCCTCTTCTGATTGCCTGAGCTCAGTGCTATATAAGGAGCTGTGGCCCAGCCTGGGAGACTGATGCTGAGATCAGGTTATCTGGCTACAGTAAGGGATCAGCAACTGGATAATGAAACTCTCCTGCAGCCTAGCGCTAGACGGGCATGTTCACGAGAGAGCAAAGGACTGCCAGAGAGACACACACACTCACACAACTGCTCCATGACTGATCAGCCTTTCTCTCTCAGTTGCCAGGTCTGGAGGTGGCAGTGGTAGTTGTGCTGCTCTGTGGAGGAGGAGGAGGAAGAGTGAAGTAGGAGAGAGTGAGAAAGAATAATTTCGCTGCTGTTTTGTCAAACACCTCCACAGTCAATCTCCTGCTCTCACCAGCCCCGTCACCACATGAAGAAACCCCTCTCACTTTCCTCTTCATCTTCTTTCTAGTGGGCTGCTGGATTGCATGTCTCATGGCCACTGTTTCACAGAACATCTGCTGTACACGGCGTCATCTTCATTATTCAGGAGCAGACCTGGATTTTTACATGTTCAGCGACTAAAAGAAGCACCATCAAGAGGCAGAGGTTTCTAGCAGGAAATAATGTTTATTGCACAGGCCGTGTATAAATCAGTTTCTCATTTGACATAACGACACCAGGTGCAGCTTTTATATTAGACTTTATTTGACATTGATATGCTTCAAAATGATCTCTCAAATTTACATTGTAGTTAAAATTTTCTTCTATTTTTTACTTGGCTCGTTTTATGCAGCTGCATTAAAGCTAGAGATGCAGCACATGGATTTTTATCTTAATTAGATGGTCTTCAACTTTCATGCAAGTTCAAATGTGCAGAAAGTCAGAAAGTAGTGGCCATGCTAATTGCTCATGTGCTATTCGCTCGGCGAGCTCGTTTTGGCCATCTCTCAGCAGCGTGGCCATTAGCTGTCTGAACGCAGAACATGATGTCTTTTAAAAAATCTGCTCATTTGCATATATCTCAGAGGGGAATTTTTTTAAAGTAAGAAAACAAACGAAGCACAGCATATCATAAAAAAGAGCACTGGCTGAAAGCAAACTCTTCCACCCACACACCGGCATCTGCACACCAACCACCCGATGCCACACCTACATCCGCAGCAAATCAAACAATTGTGGAAAATGAACTGACAGCCTTGTTAGTCATCTGTACTTTTAGACCCTTCAAACAAGCTTTGTTTTCAGCAACACATAACAGCTCCACTCACAGCAGGATAGTGACTGACAGGAGTTGCTCCTTTTCCTTTGCTGTTGTGGCTCGGTCTGTATTTTTCTTAGTCTTCAGAAATCAGACAAAGGACCATAATCGGTCTTCGATCTAGTTGTAAATCAGTCAGTGCACTGATGCACGCCTGCTGTTTGAGGAATCAACCTGAGGTGCAAATTGACTTCAGACATTTTTGTAGCTTAACAAGATTATTCATGCATTTCTTGTTAGAAGTTTTACTTGAACACTGATAAGGGGGGAAAACTTCTTTATATGTAGAATTTCAAGTTTAGTTTGTACAAAAATAACTTTTCAATTTCTTTTACTCTGTGAGCATCTGCTGAGCAAAGCACAGAGCAGACTGAGCTTCAGGGCGAGTCGGTCCACATTATTTTTTTCATCAAATGTTTTCGCCTTTGTCAGGGCCTTTTTACTTTGTGTCTGTGCACAAACTTTGACTTGAAAGGCTTAAACAATACTTCTCTGTATCAAAAGGAAGCACTAGATATTAGGTGATGTCTCATTCATTGTACACAATTAAAAGCTGCCATGCAAAACACAAAGATGCTTCCTAACTCCATGCATATCAGAAAATCATGTCCAACTTATGCAATCCATCCAGAATGATGGTTTGGTATGTATTTCAGTTTTGGGGTCACAGATTGGCACATTTTTGGACAGAAGATTAACAACTATAGTTCCAAGTATAAAATAAATTAGTGTCCGTCTTGACAGCTGCATATTACTGCTGAAACTGTAGCCAGATCCTCTGCTGATCTCATGTTCCATTTTACCTTCACTTGTTTGAACAAGGGCCAGAGATACTTGAAATCTCAGTACAATTTCTCACTTCCAACTTGGAGAAGCAATTTTCTCATTTTTCCCATTTTCCAGCAGAGAACTGGTCTCTTATCTCAACCTCTTTGCAATCTGCTGCTAACTGCCCCAGTGCATGTTGGATGTCAGGGTGTAATCACACCGAACAAACCACATCTTTAAAGAGAAAAGAAGCAATTCTGAGTTCCCCAAACTGGACACTCTCCTTTTCACTGTTTGTCAATGGAGATCTAGAGCAGGAGTGGAGACCCTGATGGAGCCCAACACCCCCTTGAAAACATGCTTCCTGCTAGTTCACCCCAGTTAGATCAGTTAGATGGCCAAACGCCTCCGAGCCCCATCTCCGCATTTTCCCACAGCACCAGAATGTGCAAGCCTTTGCAATCCGGTTTACAGACATTTTGTAAATTAAAAAAATAGCACACGCATACCTTTGCATGCTTCTCAATGGCATTCGGTCTAAGTGTTTGTGGAAGCCTTGAAAGGCAATATGAAATTTTCAGGAAGGAAGAAAAAACAGCTTTGATGTTGTACCTTGACATTCATTACCCAGTCTTTTTAATGGGATTTGAAAAGCTTTTCTTTATTCATTTTATACGCTGTTTGGTTTTGATTGTTTAATGCTCTCCCCCAGTAAGGAGTCGGTGGTTATAATCTCTCGGCTGCAACATGAAAAATTACTGAAATCAGTCAGAAGTCAGGGGGTTTTCATATGCAACAGTAATAAGAAACTTA
Source organism: Amphiprion ocellaris (assembly GCF_022539595.1). Lineage (NCBI taxonomy): Eukaryota > Metazoa > Chordata > Actinopteri > Pomacentridae > Amphiprion > Amphiprion ocellaris. Next base: position 5,362,877 of record NC_072781.1, read on the forward strand.
TCTACATGCAGCTGTCATCAAACCGCCTTTATCCCTGAGTGTACCAATTAAACAGAACAAGGTGTGTATGTCAAGATTCTGCCAGCGATTCACATGTTTGCATTATCGGCCTCAGCAGACTGCGGTCATGATTCAGCTGCCAGGAGACGATTGGTGTTTGGATAGTGTGTGTGTGTGTGTGTGTGTGTGTGTGTGTGTGTGTGTGTGTGTGTGTGTGTGTGTGTGTGTGTGTGTGTGTGTGTGTGTGTGTGTGTGTGTGTGTGTGTGTGTGTGTGTGTGTGTGTGTGTGTGTGTGTGTGTGTAACAGTATTATTCATTTTGTGAGAACATATAGTTCTTAACATAATCCCATTGTGGGAACTTGCCTCCCATTTTCCATAGCCTTATGCTAGTAGTAGTTATGGTTAAGGCTTCACTTAATGATTGTAAGTTAATGTAGTGTCCTCTGAGATAATAGAAACACAATTCTATGTGTGCTTGTATGAGTACACTCACACACACATGCGCACACACAAGACCATCTAAAGACCACATTGAAAGCAATGAAGTGTGACAGCGGTTCAGTACCGAGCTGGTTAAAGATGCCGGATCTCCTCAAGCACACACACACACACACACACACTCTAATACACACACTCTAATACACACAAAAATAGAATCACACACATTAATACACACAAAAATAGAATCTATTACCATCCCAAACAGAAATCCAGGTGGAAGCTCTGATATGGCTCTGAAATAAGGGTTAAAATTCAGCAAGGTGTGAGGAAAGGTGGGCTCTTTGGACCATTTCTGCTGCTGCTTAGCAACACACACATTCTTTAGACTTTTAAATGATGAAAAATCACCACTCCCAGATCTTAACTGCACAGGTCTAGATATTTGTTTTTCTTTCAATGTCTGTTTTTTTTCCTGTTGGTTTAAATCTATTACAGCATCCGCTCAATGTTACACTCCAGTATCAAGTATTTTCTGTCGGTTCTCTTCGGGAGCCTTAGGGTTAGGCTCAGGCTAATTTGGCCATTTTAAAGCCAATTGAAAACCCATTTATGCTATTGATTATGTGCCATCTTGTGGCTTTAACTGAACCCTCAGATCTCACCAAAAGTATTTCCTCAAAACGGTGATCAAACAGTTGTCGCAGCACTACAGTGAAACCAGGCTTTAGACAAATTTAATCGACAGCACAAAAGCATTTTAAAATCAAATATTCCCCCGGGCAAAAGTATAAATGAAAAATGCACAAGCCTGCCCACAACAACACACACACACACACACACACACACACACACACACACACACACACACACACACACACACACACACAATTTCCCTGTCACAGTCATTGTGAATAAATGCTGTTTTCATCTGTCGGCAAGAGGCAAGTTGCCTGCAGCTAAGGCAGACATGGAGACAAAATAAAATATCATCCTCCTACAAAAGCCCGGGGCAGGCCAAAAACACAACACCCATGGTCATACACAATGTTTAAATCAGATTTATTAGCAGCAATACATTCACAATCTTCACAATCGCGTCCCTACATACACCCCACCATCCCGTGTCTCACAACAACATGATCAAGAGGTGTGATAAGCATTTTATCTGCACAGACTTATGTTACAGCCAATAATGCCAGTAATATATCTATTTTTTTACACATATTGCCAAGCAGGTCTGTTTGTTTTTTCTTTCTGAAGTCTCATCTTTTACTGCTTGAAGGTGAACTAATGCATGAACTTGAGCTGCATTTGTTTCTGAGGAAAATTATCCTTCACCTTCATTGCATCAGGATTCACAAATACTTTTTTTCCGCTAAAATTAAAGGGAACTCCACCGATTCTACACATCAACATAAGTTTTTTTTTTTAGCCACAGGAAGGACCACTCAGCCTGGGAGCAGAGATAGATGTCCTCCAGTATTCCCAAAACAACATGCTCCAGTCCAAGTGTGTACGGGGAGGTTTATTATTTGTTCATTTGTGACGACGGCTTTTCAAACAGTGGAGGCAGATCGACGGTGACTGTGCTGTGATGTCAGTGAGGAGTTCATTTCAGCACCGCGGGGCCCAAGGAAATTAGTGTGGACTGTGATGAGCGACCGCGAAGCCCTCAGGGTGAAGGTGCAGTCAATCAGCCAGCGTGTGGGGCTCCGACCATGACTCGGAGGCAGAAATGAGCTGTTCTTTTCACTGCCCTGTAGGCCAGCGCCAGAGTCTTCAGCTGCATGCATGTTACAGCAGGAAGCCTCTGTAATGGACAATAAGACGAGCAGCGAGGAGGGAGCTCGGTTTGGACACCAGGTGGGCAGAAGAAATATGATCTACAGGTGGAAATGGGAGTAAACTCAGTTTGCGAATGAGCCTATAAATATCTAATCCAAATCCTTACAGACTGGAGGTGTGACAGCTATGGGCAAGGAAAGTCTAATGCTCTTCAGCTGCATTATGTGAAGTGTAGTATCTGACATTTTAGGGCCTATATACTCAATTATATGGTCAAACAGAGACTGTAATTCAAAGCAAATACCCCAAAACAACATGTGTGTATTAGGGATGTCTGATATTGTCTTTTTTGCCAATAACCAATATGCTGATATTGTCTAACTCTCAATTTCTGATTCCCATATCTACCGATACCGATATATGTGGGCTATTAAACTAATTTTAGGCCACATCACGTTTCTCCTCTTGTGGAATTAACACATCATGCCTAATTTTATTGGGATGCCCCATTGGATGCATTCAACTAAAGTTATGGAAAAAATGCCATATTCATGCTTTTTTAAAAAATTGTCTCAAACAACAGTTCAGACTCTCCCTCTCTCCCTCTATGAGTCCAGTAAATGCCAGTGAAATCCAGGCATTATTTTATTCATTTCCATGATAGACAAAAAAAAAACTCCAACAAACAATCCCAGATAACAATACTGACCGATATTACATTTTTATGCCAATATCAGGCTGATAGTATTGGACATCCCTAATGTGCATGTATCTCACTGCAGGCTTAGTATTTATCCTTTTAAGCCTTTAAATAATAAAAGACACCTTGTTATGGAACCATTAAGGCCACAGAAGAAAGATGTTGGGGTCAGTGGACAGGTCAGTAAAACACCTGGCTGAAACACACAAGACTGTTGTTTAGTTCCCTGTTTCTTACAGTCTGTTACTGTGGCCTTCTTTAAACATTCATTATCCTGTTCATAATAATCCAATAGCTTTAATAAACCCAGATTAAGATAATTTTTTATGGAGGGAGCTCGGAGTAGAGCCGCTGCTCTTTTGTGTCGAAAGGAGCCAGTTGAGGTGGTTTGGGCATCTGATTCGGATGCCTTCTGGGAGACTTTCCAAGCATGTCTACCTGGGAGGATACCACAGGGTCAACCCAGGACTCACTGGTGGGATTATATATCTAATCTTGCCTGGGAATGCCTCAGGATGCCCCAGGAAGAACTGGAAAGAGTTGTCGGGGAGAAGGATGTATGGAATGACCTGCTTCAGCTGCTGCCTCCATGACCAACCCCGGAGAAGCAGAAGAAAATGGATGTTCTTTCTAGCTCCATCCAAATCCTGACTGTGCCCAAACCTTATCAAACTGAATACATAGCGTTGACAGAACACTAAAAAATGTATGCATGTTTCCAACAGTGGTGTATCATGTTGATGGAAGGCACTGAGGACTTGTTGGGTTCATACCTCAGCTTAATGGAGGTACAAAACAAAATTTCTAGAGTTTCAATTTTTCGTGGTTAAAATGGCTCTACCTACCAGGACTCTTGTCCTTTCTTTCTCATCCTCAGAGAAGACTGGAGATGATTGTATGCAAATGAAAGAAAGGTACTGTACTTATCTGCTCTGAGCAAACGGTCAATATTATCTATCAAGGAGCCCCGTTCATTCTGAATGACAGCTGCATCAAGTAATGTACGTCTATCAGACAATTCATGAATTTGTCATTACTGTTAAGTCTCGGCATCGTGTATTTAAAATGATCGAAGGCCTCCCTGAACGGGATAATATCCTACTCCAATCATGTTTGTGTCACTGAATGGATCGCTTGGCACCTTGTCATCAAATGCAGTGTGACAGTTAACGTAATAGGCCTGCAACACTAGACTATATCATCTGCCAATTAATTAATCCAATAGAGCCCAGCTAGGCCTATTAAATCCCATTCTAATTAATCAGATGTCACCAGGATACTCTGTCATTTACCCCAAATTTGAAGGATAATTACCCAAATGGAAGCCAGCAATATAACTGCCATTTTTTCTCTCTCCATAATATCTGCTTTTAAATAAGGAAATGAGGCATATTCCTGTATATTTTCAGTATGGAAGCAGCAGATTTATAGGGTGCTGATAAATCTCAGCTGTGCGTGGTAACGGACTGCGAGGACATTTCTGCATAGGAACTCTATCAGGATGAGTTTCACAAGTCATCAAGTGAGAAGCAGCATACATTTGGAGGCACTGAAAGGAAATCCAATTTGGTTTCGTATCAGTAACGCTTATTGTGTTAGATTTTGTCATTAGGCCCGAGGCTTAAACTTCTTAAAAGTAGTCTTGTGGGCCAAAGGGAAAGGAGGAACCCCATAGAGTTTAAAGAGCAGCAGGAACTGAGCCGAATACTAAGATTCTTGTCATCTCTACCTCTTACACGCAGTATGAGGGGGGAGAATGATCTTTCAAATACCTCTGTGAAGGCTGGAGTGAGAGGACAGGAAAGGAACTGTGTCATGTCGGGACAGCATCAGAGAGAGTGAAAATTGCAGAGAAAGCTGGATGGAAACTTTGGAAAGTTGGCCACGTGTAGGAAACTAAAAGTGCTGAAATATGGCTCGGACTTGGTTATAAATAGTTCCATGCTTGCTGGGGGCTGTGCTGTTGGCCTGACTTTTCTCTTTGATACTACACCAGGGGTGTCAAACATGTGGCCCGCGGGCCAAAACCTGGCCACCAGAGGGTCCAATCCGGCCCTCAAAGTGAAAAAATTACAGAGAAGACATTAACTGCAGATTGTACATTTGTAAAACTATAAATTTAAAATAATTTCTAGACCTCGACAGGTTGTTTTGATCATCAAGTAAAATACTAGATTGCACATTGTTCTTGTGTTATTTTGTGTCTCATTTTTGGAATATTTTGTCATGTTTTTGTTTGTTGTCTGACTTTTGTTATTTGTCTTATGTTTTTGTTGTTTTATTGTTTTTGTCGTTTTGTGTTTCTTTTTTGTCTCGCTTATTTTTTTTGTCATATTTTTGTCACTTTGTGTTTTGCTTCATTGTTTTGTGTATTGTTTGCGTCATTTTGTGGTTTTTTTTGTCTCGCTTGTGTTGTTTTTTTTCTTTTTTTTGTGTTTTTCTCACTTTTGTCATTTTTGTGTCATTTGTATACCTTCTTGTCTCATTATTGGTCATTTTGTTTCTTATTTTTGTAAAATTTTGTCTTGTTTTTGTTGTTTTTTGTCTGACTTTTGTCATCTTGATCATAAACTAAAACACTATGTTGTCCATTTCCAGATGACTAAATGTTTTGTTCCTTAGTAGACACTCTGTGATCCTTAAATTGTAATGTGTAAATGATAAATTGTGGCATAATATTGGTGAAATTGAACTTATTTTCAGGTTGTTCATAATGTTTTCTAAAAAGATAATTCCTGACGTGAACATTTACAGAATGTACTTTATTGCACAAAAACAAAGGAAAAATTTGGAGTTGTTGTTATTTATGGGCTATTATGCTGTGATTTTACTGGTCCGGCCCACTTGAGATGAAATTGGGCTGAATGTGGAACCTGAACTAGAATGAATTTGACACGCCTGTACTACACTGTCAATTTCTGAACGATTTTATGCTTTATACGCAGTGATAATGTCCACAATAAATGCGATCACCTGTAGAACTTCTGCCAAAATACTCTGTGTGGAGCTAACTGCCATATAGTGGATAGTGGATTTGCATATTTTCTCTGTGTGGCTGCTAGACAGACGCTGCTGTTAAAGCACTTTGCACAGTACCTTTAGATTGGTTTGTTTTGCATAATACCCACAAAAATGGAGAACTTTCAATAGCTTTTGTCCATAGATATCATTTTGCATTTTTTTAAAGCTACAAAATGAGGATAATTGGAAAAATAGATGTTTGCCAGGCAGCAGGAGAGCTTTTTGAATTTCAGACAGTCCTTCTCTGTGTCTCAGCGCTATGTGTGTTCTCTGCTTACCTTTGGTAGCTTTCCTTTAATACTGAATTTTAAAATGATTCAGACTGACCTGCTCTTAAAAAACTAAAATACTCAAAGGATTTTGTTGTTCTCATTTGCAAAGTATGCCTCTTTGCAGGTAGATTTCTAAGTGCATTCCTGCTAATTGGCTCCCCTTTAAATAACCCCATCCACTAATGACTGTCTTGCAGGCACAGCTGGAGTGAAATGTAGCTGACACAAGCTCTGGGTTCAATAGCGTTGCTCAGGGCACCCAAAACAAATGGATGAACAGTCGCTATTAGGTGTATAAATGGTAAACATTGCTGCAGGCTAAATTAGTATTTTGCAGATCCTGCTAATGCTGGATAATATGGAGGCTGCTGGCTACAATAACAAGGCTGATTTTCATTATGAATTCATGGACAGGTTTTTCAGATGAATACAATTATTTAATGAAACAAGAACTTTGAGATCCATAGAACTGAAAGTGGTTTAATCTTTTTACGCCTTTGTGATGGGCAAATAAACAGACAGCTGGTAGACGCACTGTCCGTTTACTGTATTGTGTCCCCACAGGCCTGCATAAACACTGAACTGTGGTCAGCGAAAACAGAAAACACCGACCGCATCTCTTCCGTGTGCTCCTCTTCTTTTATTTTTAATAGGACTAACCGCAAACCACTCTCACTGTTGCACACTGACATGATGCTGAGCCACAGGGTTGGAGAGCAGGAGAAAAAAAAGAGGAAAAAAAACCCCAGAACAGCATTTTCCCCCCTCTATTCATGAGCAGCTTACTTCACATACAATAAATCCAGCTAGAAAAAAAACTGTTTTGCATTTTTCAAACCACAATTGATCATGGAACCAGTCTATTCTTTTATTCTTTCTATTTTTTTTTGTTTTCTTTGTTTTCACATTTGTTCTTTATGGGAATAGAATCTGACTAGAGTATAAATAATAATATATTGTCTGAGCTGTGTAAGGCTTTGGACACATCTCCAGTGAAAGTCTGAAAAATCATTCCTACACTAATGTAAACAATAGGTCTACTTAAAGCAGGTCTTGACCTTGTGTTGATCGACTGCATTACTGGCCTTAAACGCGTCCAGGTTTGAAGGCTGCATGCTTGACCAAGACTGAATCCAGAGTTATTTTCCAACTTTGAAAACTCAGAAAAACCTCATGGCAGCCGTCGAAGTCCTCTCCTCCTGACAGACTTTCACTTCACTTCAGAGCTTCTGTCCACTGGTATATGTTTCCATATACTCAGTTATATATTCATTATCTAGTGTGTATTTCAATAAGGTTGCTGAAGTGTAATGTCGAAATGTATAATGTTGCAGCTAGTCAACAGTTCACTCATTGAGATTCTGAGTCTGTGATGGAGGTTGTGCTTATTCTCCCATAACATGATTAATCTATAATGTTACCTCAGGCTGTGTATTTGGAAAAGAGAACCTTGCTTATTCACCTCTAGTGCTGCAGACACTTATTGCTATTCCCCGCACATTTGGGCTTGACATGAATGGATTTTCAACTTGTCTCAGATTTAACCCTCCTCCAAATTGATGCACGGGGGCTTCATAGAACCACAACCAGGATCAGAATGAGATGGTCAGAGCAAGCTGCATAGTGACAGACCCTTCAATCAACTCATAACGTCGAGGTGCGATCTCCTGCTATCCTCTGCAATGTTGCCACATCCGCTGGCATTCTCCTCTCAGTGCTTTCCTCGCTGGTAATAACGGACTGTATGTATGCCAGCTGCTGCAGTAATTACGGTGACGTACAGTACATTTGATTGCAGGCTGCTGGCTCTGTCCAGCTCTTTCTGCAGACCATACATGTGAGGCTAAAGGCTAATGAAGTGATTCAACTGGGACTTTTTCTACAGTACAGCACAGTTATTAAATCATGTCTTCGTGTTCGTGCATGAGGGCGAACACAATAGATACAGTTAGTAATTATCTATTAATGTACAAGAAGAGTTGTGTTTGAATAGACTTCTATTCTTGGACTCTAAAGCAAACACAGCGGATGTGCAATAATAGTAATACAAATCAGTGAAGACAGAGACCAGCTGCACAGGAGCAAAGCATGTGAGTTCCACTGTAAACAGCAATCAGTTCACAGGCAGCAGAGTGCAGCGCCCCGAGCCATGCATGCCGAAATTGTTTAAGATTAAACTGAGGGATGGGACTCATCAGAGGGAACTGAAGACCCACACACACTATTATATAGAAACAATTAATCATGAGAGAGCTGTGCTGTAGGGTTTTTGTGGGAGAAAGGTGCTTTATTTTGGATAGAGAAAAAACAAGTTATTGAAAGACGAATAAGGCATTAGGAAGAGGTTACTGTGCAGCAGTGCCACTTATTTATTCATAACTAACAGCAGTTTTATTTCCCTGGCTTTGATACTTCTAAATGTGACAGCTTCTCTTTATGTAAATTCACTTTTTGGCCTTGCTCCAAAAAGGCGGAGCAAAAGTCTGTCTTTCCTTTTCACTCCATTGCTCACAGCCATAAACATTAATGACTCAGGTTTGTGTGACAATGAAATTTCACCTTCGTTGCTGAGAGCAGGCGTGACCTACCCGCCAATGTCTCGGTGGCTGTTTCGCAGCACTTTTGAGACTGACTTATGTTGACACGCATGGAAGTGCATGGAGGTGCACTTCAGAAGTGAACCTGAAGGAACAAAACGCTGACAAGAGAGTGACTTTTAAAATGTAGACCTAATCATTATGGGAGGTTTTTTGGACCAAAAAGTGAGCAGCCATGAATCAAGTAGAAATTACCCGCTGGCTAGCTCACTTTCCATGGAAAAAAAGTATTCTGTCAATCACATTAAATCTACTTACTAATGCATTGGACCTGCCTGCATATGGTGCAAAACACACTGTGCTATTCATTCAGATGTCTCATAAATACCTTTCTATATGCAGAGAATAAATATTTGAGCACATACATTATTTTAAGTATGCCTTTCTGTAAGGTAACTGCTGCCATATAACAGGACAGTATGATTTTCCACTGACAGTATACTTACGTATCCTCATTAAATGGAGCCCTGTCCTGTTCCACCACAGTTCACCTGTAAACCAGAGGCTACAGTCACTTAATACAATATTTATTTTACCTCCTGAACCATACAGTTGTTATTAATATCATATCCAGGATGCCGTCTCTAGATCTATTTGGAAAATCTTCTTTAAAATATTCATCATCATATGTGTGTGAAACTCACATAGGGCAGCTTCATTGCACCTTATAGATGTTAGTGAGAATGAACACACCTTTATTATTCTCATGCAGGTTTTGCACAAGTTGCACAACATGTATTACTTTGCTCCAACATCAGAGGAGGAGTGGGAGGAGGGAAGAAAAAGAATCAGGAGTCATAATAAGCACAAAAAACACAATGTAAGAGGACCTGTATGAAATGTCAGTTAATTCACCATTAAAAATTAATAATTTATTGACGAAATCTCAGCGGCATATTGCTTCATATATCAGCGAAATTAGGAGATTTATTCGTCTGCTGGGATGCGATGAATTTTTTATGGCTGTTTTAAATGCCTGTCAGCTTAAAACTCAAATCTCAAGGTTAATCTTTCTGTTTTGATCTCATTGAAATGAGATTGATCTGTGTTCTGGGGACCATAATTGGGATCAAAAGGCAGTAATTCATTTCTTGCACCAAGTCTCTTTTTTTCCTCTGCTGTCAGAGCTAATGCTTTGTACAAACTCTGATATGTATCTCTAATGTGTGTATTAGCATTTACCTAAATTTCAGACATGAATACCTACTGTTGTTTCCATTTATTTTACATAGATATTGGAGTGCTACTGGCTCAGTTTGCTATGAAAAGCAGTGATTTTCCAGCTTCCACTTAGCCTCATTTCTTATGTAAATGACGTGGAGCAAATTTACGCATGAACATGAATCCTTATGAAAAAAATGATGTTTTGCGCCAACACGGCTGCATTTTTCACAGATGGCCAGTAGGGGTAGTGTGTGATTTTACAAAAACTTTGGGAGGCATGTTAAGTTTATTCCCCGACTGCATTTGAAATCCTGGAGGGTGATGCATGGGTGTGTGTGAAGCATTTCCCCCCCAGATTACTGGCCGGTACCTTGATTTAGTCTCCTGGAAAGACAGAATAAAAAACAGATGGAGGTTTCTGACTCTCCAGTTGTCTTTTGTCATGTGAAGGAGCTGTCCACGGTGCTGAAAGTTTGCGCGCCTCTGACAGACTTAACCAGACAATTAAGAGATATTTCCGTTTTTATTACTGCCACGAGAAATATCCTTTAATTGTAAGATTATGCCTATCCAGAAATCCCACCTCTGCTACGATTTCTTCCTCTTCTTTGCAGCTCTGCACACATTGTTCACGCATTGTGAGGCGGCACCCTGGCACACTATAGACAAGCGTGTCTGTGTATAGCCCCAATACCATAATCCGACGATTTGAAAAAAAAAGGCACCCCAGGCTGCTGAAGCGACAATCAAGTAGTCGAACGTGCAAAAAAATACAACAACATTATTTCATGTTTGTTCCTCTGCGAAAACAATGCGCCTCCGTTAACTCCGTCCAGCTGTTCCACCCGGTTCAGTCAGGCGTTGTGGCTCCTGTCACGTCTGTCCCTCATCCATCAGCCCTCGCGAGCCTCACGGTGTTGTAAATCTATTTCTCCGCCACATCAGCTGCGCTCCGTCGCCGCAAAAGTGCGCTGAAATGCGCCTCAGCCGTTCTTCCGCTCCCTCGAATGAAAAAAAAAAAGGAAAACTTCTCCAAAAGTAACCTGCCGTCGACTTATACAGACCGTGTTGCGTTGTTTTTTCCCTCTTTCTTTTCAATTGAAGCGTTGTGGCGTTTAGGAGTTCATTTTTTTTTCGTTCCAACCTTCCGATCATGTGCGTAATTATCGGCTCTCCACGCGTCTTTCTCCGGCTGGTCCGAATCATTTCTACCCGGCTTGTCGGGACAGCAGCCGAGTCGTGAAGTGTCTGCAATCACGTGATCGAGAGACAGGACTGAAGAGTTTTTTTGTGTGTGAGTGTGTATGTGAGCGTCTCTCCGTGTGTAGTTAGAGGGGTGTCCCTCCTCCGCATTTTTTTCTTTTTTTTTGTGCTGCTTGCCATGCTTTAGACGCCGGAGCGCAGGGAGAGAGGCGAGAGTGAGAGAGGTAACGCCGGTCTCTCTCACCGGGCTACCTGTCTTTTCAGTCTTTCTCGGGTCCCCGTCGGTTCTTCCTCGTCGTGCACCTTTTCCTGCGGTCGTCTTGTTTTTCTCGGTTTAAAAAAAGACGAGAAAGAGAGAGGGGGAAAAACCCACTGTGGTCATTTCTGCAGGGTTTCTCGCAGGTCTGCTCTGCCAGGAGGATCGTGGTTCTGTTTGGCATTGAGGGTTTTGATTTTTTCCTTGCTTTTTTTTTTCTTCGTCTTCTTTGCTGAGGAGGGGGGGCTCCATTTGGACAGTATAGGACAGCCGAGCAGAGCTTGGATGAGCCGCCTCACTGAAATCCCGAGATGGAGTTGCTGCTGATCTGCCTTTCCCTGTGGATATTGCAGTGCAATTCGGCCAAAGCGGACTCAATCATACATATCGGTAAGCGTCCGATTAAAACAACATACTGTCCGGGTTAGACTGGCTGTTAAAAAGAGAGAGGGGGGTTGCGGGAATAAAAGCTCAGCCTGCTCATACTGCCTTGATCACAGGATTTTCGGCGAGAGGGCGGGATAAATAGTCTATTCAGCTCGCATCCTGTGCTTAAGCAACACTTTGACTCTCAAACGAGTTGAAAAGTTGGTATTTTGTAAATACGCATGCCTCTGAGCTGCACTGGCAGAGCTATTTACTCAGTATTTCGCGCTATAATTTGCTTATTAGGCTGCTTTTGCCGACACTTCCTCCACTTTTCGACGGCAGATCACTGCATTCATGCTGGCTTCACGTCCAAACCTCATCATTGACGGCCTTTCGATTTGAGTCTTGCATTCAAAATATACATCACAACAAGGAGACAGGCCTGTTTTATTGCAGCTTTGAAGAAATTTGAGTCCAGTAGTGACATAGATGAGGCTTTTTTTTAAACCGAGCTACCTCCTGTGCGCACCCGACAAGCCTGAACTTTCACCGGAACGTGACTGCAATGTCAATGACGAGACAGAGGGAATGTCAGTGGAGTTTGGATTTAGAGATGCAAAACGCATAGAGCCTCTTTGTACTCAAACTTCAAACCAGAGCTGCGGAGATGCTGTGTGTGTGTGGAGGTGGATGTGGATAGAGTGTGTGTGTGGGGGTGGGGGTGGGGGTGCTTTAAACTCACCGTGATGTTCAAACGATCCAGTGTTTGTCCTTAATTATCGCACTGATTTTCTAGTTTTGAAATACATACGTGACCCCCCCCCCTTTCCTCCTCTCCTCCTCTCCACCTCTCCCCCTCTTTCAAACTGCATTGATTCGCGCCCCTCTTATCACACACAGGCACGTAGCCACTCGTGATGACTGGCCTTGTAATCTCAGATAAAAATGTCAATGTCACTGTGGGCAAATTTCGTCTCGGTGCTCCTCTGCTGCTGCTGCTACTGCTGCTGCTGCTCACAGTTTACTGCAACAGTCTGGCAAGCAGCAGGTGCTCAGTCACTGGCTTAATACAGCGATGGGACTCGGTCCAGATAATATTGGCTGATGCCCCGCATAACGTTAGGGTACCCCAGTTCTCGTTTCCTGAAACCCTTTTATTTCTCTTCTCCTGGCCGTAATATATGCGCGTCTCATGATGGCAACTGATGCCATTTTGATAAACAGGGGAAGGAGGGAGAAAATAAGGGGGAGGAGTGAGGGGGAGACAGTTCAGCTTCAGTGTGCCTCCTGCATGAGGCCTAAGAGACATGACAGTTTCTGAGTTTGACTGAAGGTAAGAGATGGATGAAGCAAAACAAGTGGTTATGTGTTGTCGCTGTCCGTGGTGCTGAAACCTCTCCTGGGGCGCGCAGAATACGCACAAGTTGGAGAACTTCTGGTGTAAATAAGCACAAAAATACAAAAGCACAAAAGCTAAATTCAACAAACCTCCATTCAATTTTGCATCCCTTTTACAAATTTAGGAAAATACCACCAAAAAGTTCCAACAGTGAAGCTGAAACTGCGTTCCATCACCCTCAACTCCCCTCAGTTTGCTCTTACTCTCCAAATAACTTAATATTTTCATTCAACAGGTGCCATATTCGAGGAAAACGCCGTGAGAGACGACGAGATTTTCCAACTTGCCATCTCAGACCTGAGTCTGAATGATGACATTCTGCAGAGCGAGAAAATCACCCACTCTGTGAAACTGATCGAGCCTAACAACCCTTTCCAGGCTGTGCAAGAAGGTAAGTGGGATCCCTTCATCTGCATCCTATCTGCACTAAAATGTGCTATTTTATGTGACTACATGGGGCCTCAGGGCTTCTAGTTATAAGGCCGGTGCTTGCTGCATGGAAGTCTTCACTGTCCTGATCTCCTGAGAGGGTGTTGTTCATTCACATGTTGATGCAATGGCTAGTAGAGCAGGCAATGATTCATGTGATCCTGTGAGTGAGGGGAGTTGTGTTTGTGTGTGTGTGTGTGTGTGTGTGTGTGTGTGTGTGTGTGTGTGTGTGTGTGTGTGTGTGTGTGTGTGTGTGTGTGTGTGTGTGTGTGTGTGTGTGTGTTTCACCACCTGCAAAGCACTCTGCCACTGTACCAAAGCAAGGTGTCTTCTGTGGCTGAAAAGCTAGGTGGAAGCATTGAGTTAGAGCACAGCAGCACAAAAAAGATAATGTGAAATAAGATTCATTTGAAGATGATCAAATGTGGTTCCGGCACCAATCTTCTTCTTATGTAATCGCAGGAGAGGAGAAAAAAAATATGTCTGGCTTTTTCTTTCTTTCTTTCCCTGAATGATGATGATCCACAATCTTGTTCATGCACATTTATCATCCCTTTAAATGCTTAGTCTGCCTCCTCTGGATCCCCCTTCATACTGTAAGTGGCCACAATGCACACACCTCCACAGATCAGAAAGGGAATCAGCAGCAATGATATTTAAGCCAAGGTTATCTCTCTCAGACGTTGATACACTATTGACTTCAAAAAGTGATTAAAAATTATTCTGCTAAAATGAATCATTAAGACGATAATGGGCTCCTGAGGACCTTCAGAAGCTGTTTATGTCCCTTGCACTTAGTTACCAGCCTGTACTTTCGTCCCCAGTTGCACAAAGGCCTTGATGACTCATTGCTATTCATAGTGCCCCTGACAGGCACAGAAAGATGATAATATGTCTTGCCTTTTGCTATAATTATCCCGTGTCATTTAGCTGCACTCCTCAACAAATGATACAGATATCTAGTATTTTAATTCACGTTTCCTTTATAAAATTAAATCCAGCGAGGCTGCTGTGAAGTTGGCTGTCATCTGGTTTCTTTAAATAAATCTGAAGTATACAAAGATATTCTGGCTTTCTGCTGCAAAGATAAGAGGCAATATGTATTACAGACACATGTGACTTGGCTAATTTATCAGTCGCCATTTCTTGAGATGCGTAAGTATATTAATCTAACCGACTGGCTCGCAAATCATTTGCCATTTGTGCTGTACTCTAATTAGTTCAGTAGTACAGTCAAAGATGAAGTTTTACACCTACACTTGTTGGAGAATATACATACTGAACTCATAGTAATTATCTTAACAATGGTTTCTTTTGACAGTGCCCGAGACAGTAATTAAACACGATGCCATGTCTGCACAAAGGACACAGACGTTGTAGATGCTGCTTTTTTTTGTCACTGCAGAGCTTGTTATTTCACATTGAAAATGATTCAGAGTTGCTTTTCTTCCGATTGAACATGCCTTTTGTAAGCTTTGATTGGGTATCATTTAACATGCTTAATTATTGTTTACAGCCCGTCTCTCCTGGTAATCAAATATTCACAGAAGTGGGTGATTAGGGGACATTTGGTTTCTGGAGAGAGAGCGGGGGAATAATGTGCAGTCCATGACGTGAGGATCAATGAGGAGGGCCTCGGATTCCTGCACTAGACACGAGGCAGGGTGGCGAGCGCTGAGTGACAACTGGGAGAAGTTAACCTTTTGCTTTGCTCTTTTGTTCGCTGCCATCCCACTGTGAGTGGCAGTCAGGACCCTGCCATGTCACAGCAAAGAGGGAGGAGAGGTGGGCATAAACAGGGAGGGGAGGGGAGGGGAGGGGAGGGCGAGTGAGTGGAATGAGGATGAGATAATAGAGGTGGAGGATACAGCGGTGGCAGGAAAAATGATTATGGGTGAGAAGAGCAATGAGGAAAAGAATAACCATGAATACCAGCAATGGTGGGGGAAAAATGTAAAAAAACAAAACAAAACAAAAAAAAAAAACAAAGACAAGACATGAATAAACATGATGAAAGAAGAGCTGAAAGAGGCTTAAGATAGCAGCGATTTGATGACGGAACTTGGCCCAGAGAGGTAGTTGCAGTGTCATGTTTGTCCTTATTTGGCCTCATTTGTCCTTGCATTGGTGGAATATATATTAATGAGGATGTCACACAGATACCGTGCACACAGAAATTCTCCACTATTCAGCCATCCCACGTTCTTATCGTTTAAAGATGACAGCTCAAGGCTGGCTGGATATACCGCCTGACCACACAACTGGCAGATGCTGTCCTATTTATAGGCTGGAGCAACCGGAGAGAATGAACAGGATGATTTCAACAGTGGGAGCGAAAAGTCAGAAGAATATCTATCTCGCAAGTATTGATGCCTGTCAGGAGAAATATGGTTTTTGTACACCATCAGCTCACAATACTGTCACAGAGAAAAACGGTTGTAGTGATTTTAGAGATCAACATGGAGCAAGGACAAGAACGATCTGCTGTAGATTGTAAACAGATATGTATAAACCTCTGGCAAGGTTAAAAGTGAGTGAAAAAACTTCTATAGTATGGCTGAACACTCTTGCCGTCTTGGACAATGCAGTGTTGAATGTCTTATGTGAATAACATTTCTGTTGAAATGAATCATACTGAATTCACACTGGTTCCTCACACATCCTGAGATTTGCACCGCAGATTTTCCACCTTGATTTAAAAGTACAAGTGTGTTCTCTAGGGCAGAAAAGTATACATAACAAGCAAAGCTTTTCTAACTTTTTTTTTTCCTGTCTGAAATTTTATTCAGAGGAAGTGAAAGAAAGGGGACGGCAAAGTTGCCACATTGCTGTGTCATTATGTAAATGCAAACCTATGCATATTTCGGGACTACTTTAGCCTGTAAGGTAGATTTTTCCCTGTTGTTGCTGCATGAGCTTCCAAGGTATACAGAAAATACATGTAAACATCTCAGAAAAAGAACATATAAAGTGCGCCACAAGACGAGGGAGCCATAATATGCAGGCACATGGTCAAAATCAGTTGCAGCATGAGCCTTTTTAAGGCTGAAATTAGCCACACTGGTAGTTTATGTTAATGCTAACGACAACAATGCTACCACGCTTATCATATATATTTACAGTGTTCTGAAAATCAAAGTCAATACCCTTCATCCTTTGGGCGGCATGAATGTTTGTGCAAAAATGTCTTCCTATTCTGTTCCCAAATGGTACATGATGACGTTACTGCGGTGAAACAAGTTCAAATTTCTGCATGTCCACCATTCAAACTGTTGTGTGCTTTTGTAGAGATTTTAAAATCCACTTTAAATGAGGTCTTCGTGTTATTTTTGTGAAGCTCCTGCAGGTTTCCTCTGAATTTTACAGAAGTCATTCATGACAAAATGAACAAAAACAAAACCATTTGGCCACAGTTTAGAGAAGCAGTCTCCTGCTCCTTTAATGTGCAGTCATTTGTCGAGTGTTCTGTCCCACTGAGTCCTCTTCAAACGCCACGCCACCACCGACCCTCCATTTTCTCCTCACCCCTGCCAAGGTAGCATCAAGGAGGATTTAATTCTTTGCCCTTTATGTTCCTGTAAGCTAATAGACTTTGAAGAACTTGTAGTTCAGTGCTGTTTTCCTTTTTCCTCTTTTTCATTTCCCCGAATCTGTAATGACTAAAGTTGAAATAATGGCTTCTTTGAAAGTGTTGGCATGGGTAATGTAATATCCTCCATCTGATTCTCTATCTGTGACAACTCATTACTTGCTGTGCTCTAAACGTGATGTAATGCTGCCCTTTCACTATTATTGTCCTGGTGAATTTATAATGCTGCATAAATCTTGGTAATGGATTTGTTTGTGTTTTTATGTCTTTACACCAACCAAACACACTGGGAGGAGGATCAGGCCATTTTACCAGCCTCTGTTAACTACCCAATAGTTATTTTAATCCATCATAAGCTCTTCATTGGACTGTAGAAAGGCTGCTGGTAGCTCAATCAGCTAAGTGATGCTGCGGTGGAGGTATACCGTTCATTTAATCCCTTCATAATGCGAGGGCCACCACTCTGTATCCGCGGGGGGTTAACCTTTCTTTGACTGCTTGAGTTTGCAAAAAATTTACACATGCGGTCTGGATCATGGTAAAGAAAAGGCCTGACGCTGGTTTAGGAAGAAAATCAGATGATTAGAAGGACTTTTTCTCATTTTAGCCATTTAACAATATAAGTGCTACATCTGCAGTTGCAAGAGGGAATCTGAAAATATTTGTGGGTTGGAAATAAAAAAAAAACTTGGTTAGAAACAAGAGAAAGAAAGTTTAGATGTAGATGTGTGAAGCCATTTGTTGTTAAAATAATAGAAAAACAAGCATAGAAATATAATAACAATCCACAGTTGACTAAAAAACTATGAGTTATTCGAGACTAACTCCACAAATCTGAAAAGATGCAAGCATGTAAATAGAAAAAAAAAGAAAACTAAGGCATGTTAAGTTGCAAAAATGGTTCTTCTGCCACTCAAAATAGTAAAATGGAAGCACAAATGTAAACTCTGAAAAGTCTACTGGGTAAAAGCAGAAACTTCAGAAACCTAAACAGTTAGAAATCTGTATCTGAAATGACTCCGTATTTATTATATACTACATTCTATTTCATCCCCACCATCTTCTCAGCATGTGGATTTATTCATATCCAAGTCATGTCCTAAAAACCTCACAATAAAACAAAAATCATTGTGTCCATGGCCTACACACCACTTTCTGCCAACAGTGTCATAATGCTATATTTCACAGTTTATTGATGTGAAAATTACAGTTGTGTGACTCAACAGCTGCCGTTTGATGGTGCAAAATGATGATAAGTAAGTGTCTGAAATCTCAATTTACATTTCTCTAATGAGTAAACTGTGGAGTGAGTATTATGCGCTGGAGCAGTGGAGGAGAGAATGTATTCTGCCACCAGCACTTGGCGTCAGTTTGAGCACTCCGTTGCTAGTAGATACCACTACTGGCAGAAGTCCATTGCAGCTTAACTGACACTGTTACATCCACCATTTTGTCAGATCTGTGTCCAGGCAAATATTGAAAGGCGTATTTTTTATTTATTTATTTTTTCTATTCCCCAGATTGATGTCGGAGCATCGTCTTCAGGTGCTGATTTGGTAGAATTTAGTTTTTTCTCCGTACACGCTGTCGGCTGCAGTGAGGAAATGTTGAATTAAGCTACTTGCTGGATGAATTGTCTTTGTTGTACCACCTGCTGATGCTGCCAAATGAAGGAACTGTTTTGCAGCTCCAGATTCCTTGTTACCGCGTTAACCCATTTCTGCAATATCTTTGGACTCATTGTTTCCTGATCCAGAATCACAATGACTGAATGTGTTGTCCTTATTCACACTTGTTTCACACTTGTTCATTTTCAAAACTTCAAAGGCAATTTGCAGTTCTCAACCTTGACTGGAAGCGTGCTGAGCTTCCTTCATAGCTTTGCACCTACGCACACAGTGAAGCGCACAATTAATACAAGCAGATCATAAAACCGCAAAAAGCACCTTTAAAACGCACATAAAGAGCCGTTTCTGAGTTGGCATCGCTGCTGCATTTTGTACGAACACGCTTGAAATGGAAGCCCTGCCTCCCGGTGCTGACCTGATGAGTTTCATCTTGAATTCAAACCACCCTGCTTGGTCTGAGTTTTTGATCACACAGCGAGAGATGCCGCTGGGTTTGTGTGGAGTTTGCATAGCGGAGGGCAATTTATGCGTTTGGTGTGCAACAGAGCAATAAAGAATGTTTGTTTGTGGTGTTTCAGAGATCCTGAAGATGCTGATTTTCCTTTTATTTTCAGTCAATCATTCAGACTTTATTGATATAGCACTTTTCATACACACAAAAATGCAACACAAAGTGCTTTACAAAAATCAAAAAGATGCAGTAAAACAGTGCAAACAACCCCAACAACATAGTCAAGTTATCAATAAAGGACTTCCAAAATTCAGTGATTATATAACACACGCAATGAAATAAAATAAGATAAAATAAGCTAGATAAATAACTAAAATAAATAAAATATCTATCATTAAAATAGAGATAGATTAAAATAGAAAATGAATATATTAAATTTAAAAAATACATATAAACAGACTAAAAAAATAAAATTAATTGATAAACTGTACATTAAATAAACTGAACTATGTAAATTTGTAAATAAATAGCAAAATCAATAAATAAAATTACTTGTAATGGATCAAATCGATCCAAACCCTGACCATAAAGGTGTGATGGAGCAGTATATGATCGCTATGTCTGCTGCTTACTGTTCCCTACCGCCACTCTGTTGCTGCACAGGTCATTTTTTAGTCTCTTCACAGCTGCAGTAATTGACGGTGCAGGTCTGTGGATTATACACACCTGTACCTCTATACCTGCTATTCACACGGCACAGTGTGGATGGCACAGGGGGAGGCCCTGTGGGAGCTGTAGGCTGGCAGACAGGCTAAAGTTTTTGTATTCCTGAAGCTTTTCTTTAGATTAGCCGGAGTCAGCAATGTCTAGCAACTGCTGAGCTGCACCTGCCAGGGAGAGAGAGCAGAATACAGAAGGGGAGGGAGGTCAAGGCTGTTAAATGCTGGATCTGCTTAGTAGGAGTGCAGGTTTTGTCCTCTGTGCCGTATAGGAACAGCTGGTCAGTAGACACGCTGGGATACTTTAGTGTCACAGAGCCTGGACATCTGCAGCAGATGTCTCATTTGGCAGTTCTCTTCTTGAAAGGAGCTCAGAGACATTTTTTAAGTATCCAATTTAAAGGAAAATGCAACCGAAGACTTTGAAAGTGATTTTGGCTTCCGAGGCGAAGAGGCTCGGCCGGTTGATTAACTCCAGGAAAGGCGTGAATTTACTTAAATACCACGTCTGATCTGTATTCAAAGAAATCATCGTCAGTGAGCTAAATGTCACTACGAGTGGGGATTTTGGTAATCTTTTAATTTGGGTAAACAGGGCCAGCCTCGTTGTGAGCAAAGTGTGGAAACAAATTGTTTTTTTGTCAAGTCCCACAAATAAATAAATAAATAAATAAGTGCACTGAGAGCGAGTGAGAGCAGTGAACTGCAGATTCTATTGGAAGTCTTTTTAGGAAATGTGGAAGTTGTGTTTGGTGTGCGATGCAATCAGAATTACTGTATTGCTCTAATTAGAGAGAGTGGCAGTCATGTTGGGCCTTTGTTGTTTTAGGTATTCATCAAGCTCCCCACGTCGCTGCACTGGCAGACAGCTGAGGGCTGACTTCAAAGTATTGTCGTCACTTTTCATACTGGCATGTTTGATTGAGAATGTTCTGGGGGTCATTGCGTAGAAGGCTGACTAATGGCTTCTGGTTGGATGAGGGTGGTCTGTTCATGACGGATAAGTAAAAGAGAAACACATTTTCGAAGCGGATACGTTTCGAATCGGCAAATTATACAAAAGCTGATCTCTGTAGACATTTGTCTGCCGCTTGCAAATGGAATTACTAAATATGGAGCATTTTATTTGGGTCAATGTATCCGGTTCCTGTTATTATTGTTTGAAAAGACGTTTAGCACCTGCATTGATTTTCCAATATGACAGCAGCATGGATGAAAGAGCAAAAAACCCCCTGACATCTATCAGAACACCAGCGCACATGTCATACATAACTCAACAAGCAGCCTGGTATGCATGCACATGAACACACAACATATGTTTCCTCTATCACAGGTCTCTGAGCCCCATGTCTTATTCATGTTCCCACCTTCTCCAGTGCGGCAGATTTATAACATGCTGCAGAGAACCCTGTGACAGATGTTAGTGCTTTGCCACGACCCCAAACAGCCCCCAACCACCGCTGGGGATCGGCCATCAATACTATTCTACCTGTTAGAGAGAGAGACACTGAGTTAGACATGTAGAGAGAGAGAGCGAGGGAGAGGGGAGGCCTAGAGGAGATGTCCTGTCCAATCAGATTGATGCTGATGAGGCCCTCGGCCTCTGTCCATTGTAATACATTGCAGCCCCACATGTTACTGGCATCATTTCTCTTTGTACACTGTTATGCTTCAGCGTTATTGAGCTGCCTAAAGTGCGCCGAGATGGCAGAGATGATGTGAGGGGGGGAGGCAGAGTGGGTGTATAAATGCAGGGAGAGGATTTGTTTGTTTGTGCATCATGGTTGGAATATGTGCCTTTATGTGTGTGTGTGTGTGTGTGTGTGTGTGTGTGTATGTGGTTATATGCTGGATTGCATGAGTGTTTGTGGTGGTTTTATAGATGCAGGTTTGTGTCGGTGGATGTGTAGGTTTTGGTGAGAGGCCGTGTTGGTGGTGAAAACAGTTGTCGATGGGAGTTTGTAGCTCCCCCTTTCAGTCACTTGTGATGCTAACTAGCTCAGAGGGAAGTGTGTATAATTTACTACCCACCACCTGCACCATTGGCTGCGAGAAGACTTCATTCCAGGACGGAAGACAAAGAGCAGAAAATCAGCCCCCGAGTAAATCCTATTAGAGGCTAAACAGGAGTCAGCCAAAGAAATGCTGTGTGGCTGTCTCCAACGTCACACTGTTTGCAGACTGAGGGAGGAGAGAGATTGGGGAGGCAGAAGGAGGGAGAGGATGAGGGCTGAGATTGGAAAAGGAGTCTTGGTGAAAGTAGAGGGGGTGAACTGGTGAGCAGGCGTGACAGTGAGGGAGAAAGCAGGGTGATGGATATGGCTGAAGGCAGAGGGAAAAATAACGGAGCAGAGGCTGTGAAATCTCAGGCCGTATGGAAGACAAGAGGGGCGAAGTCATTTAAAACTGACTCGGCTCACTAGCCTTATTGATTAAGAGATGCCAAAATGTATTTGGGAGCCATTGTTTGCATTACTGCCCACAGACACAAATGCCGAGTGAGACCATCTGTCACAAGAATCCCTCCTCCGTCTTCCTCCCTGTCTCCCTGTCTCTCTCTCATTGCCATGGGTCCTCTACCATGCCCAGGCAACATGGGTTTTATCCAAAGATGAGGCTAAGCTAGTGTGTAAGCTCTCTCTGAGTGAAATCAAAACCCGGCTTAAACCTCATGAGTGAAAGCCTGAAAGAGTGAAGAGGGCGAAACATGCAGGCAAAAGTGGGTCAAATAAGCATCCCAGTATAAATATACATCAATCAGTTTGGCTGATGAATAAGACTTTGACTTTATTCCACTGTGAAAATCATCACAAGTTGTTGCGTGATTACTCTTGTGATTTCGCTTTTTTGAACTTGTTGTGATTTGCAGATTCATTGTTGACTCACTCTCCTCTGTGCTCGTTCGTTTCCCTTTTAACCAGCTCTTAATGCAACACACCACAGCTGCTACTCTCTTTTACTAGGGATGGTTCACATGTTATTGCCTGTAAATGGAGAATTGCACTGCTACTAATTGCGATGATGAGAAAGAAATTTCCCTATTAAGCAGCTCAGGATTTTTCATGTTATCTAATCCATTGTATTATCACACTATGAGAAATCCCTCTGCGAGCGCTCATGGGATGCGTAGGCCTCATTCCTGTTGTACTACCCCATTCATCAGCAACCCCTCACATCAGTCCTCTGTAGGTGGAATCAAAGCAAGTTGTCATTGTTGGGTTTTAATCGCTCCTTGAACAAGCTTTGTGAAACTCGGCGCCACAGAGCTCATTGAATCCCTTTTTCCTTTAATTATCTCATCAGACCATCTAATTAGATGGTTTTATTCTGCAGAAACACGCAACACCACACCACCACAACCAACTCATCATATCCATAATAAGGAATAAGACACTCAGCTTGTTGTTATTTGTTAAGACCTCTTTCTGTAATAGGAACTGGCCAAAGTGTTGTTGTTGTTCTGATTTTTGTACAGAAGTGGCTCCCAAACTTTTAAAGAGCCTGGCACTCCTTCACTGTGATTTTTTTCACATGTACAGACATATGTGATTAACAAATTGCCATCTGCAAAAAAATATACAATAAAATATACAATGTTATCCCTAGTTTTGCATGTACACTACCAGGACACACCTTCTCATTCAATGCTTTTTATTTATTTCTAACATTGTCTACATTGTTGATTAATACTGAATATAAAGACTTTTTTTTTTTTTTTTTTTTTTACAACCAGATAAAATGTTGGACTTTTAAAACATATATATAACTTTTGACTGGTCGTGTACACATTAACTTTCTCAAATCACAGCGTCCATCCAGTTATGTATAATAATTTAATGCAGTAAATCCAAATCATACATCTTTACAAAGTGGAAATATAATATTTCTCATATTAAACTTTACATTAAATCCTGCCTTCACACAAAATAGTAATCTGATCTTGTATTCTTGCAGTTAGCATCACTGATAGCGTCTATTGGTCTGTAAACTGTGTTGCATTTAACGCTAGTTCTTCATTTTATCAGTTTCTGTGTTCGGTTTTGGGTTTTTGCCTGCTACTTCTATATTTTATGAAAGGTAAAATATTCTAACCAAGGCTTCACTGTCTTAACATCTGTTGACATTTCCTGTTCAAAGCTCTGACTGGCTCTCACAGCATAGAAGAAGCAATTTTAAGCAGCCACAAGAAGCCAACGTCTTCTGACATCTTTACTTAACCCGCGTCAGGGTTTAACGGGTTAAGGACGATCACTTTCCCTGGAGAAAGAAGTGATGAAGAGAGCAGCGTTAATGGGCTGTTTCTATCTTTAAGCCTTTTCAAACTCAAGGCAAAGTGAAAGATTCATTCTTTCATTTGACTGAGACAGAGAATGTTCATCATCCTGCATTATCATGTCACTGTGAGACACATTGTCCTTTTGTTTCCATTTTGCAGGTATCATTTTTTCTTCTACTGTCACTCCAATCGGTCCACGTTTTCTGAAAAAGCCCATTAGGAATGTGTACATAAGCGCAGGGTACATTTACTGTGTGTGTTTGCGTGTCTTTTGCCTGTCATGCAGGTTGGTACATTTCATTGTGTGGCTCCACTGCTGTGACTCAGGTTCAACCCCAGACAATCAGCCTGGTCCTTTGCTTGAATAAACACTATCTCCGAAGTTTTAGAGGTTCATGTATACAGAGTTGCTGTACAGTGGAACTGAACTTAATCTGCTCTGTGTCAACCTGTGTGTGTGACAGGTTGAGTAGTTTCAGGGGCAAATATCAGTGTTCGGAGCACAAACTGCATATGTGACACAGTGGAAGGGTGGAGAGTCACTTAGGGAGGCCTCATGGCTCGAAGGACGGCAACTGTCCACTATTTTGACTGAAATAATGAGTATTATTATGATATTTTAGTCAGATGGTCCACAAAGTATGAATCACAATGACTATCAATTAACATATGTGGTTTCAAGACAATGTGTCATCATGAGCAGATTGGTGTTACATAACAAATAATTGGTTTAGATTATGTTCTGTATCTTTTTTTCTCTCTCTTTTCTGGCAAAGCTGCAACATCAGCTTTCCATACTAGTTCTGCTAAATTATGTGTACATATATGTATCATTTTACTGTATTCTGTCCATTCTTTTTGGCATGGGGAAATAAGTACTTGTTGCTTTAACACGCGGCATCGTTACAACCGAGCGGATGTCATGAAACAAGCAAGTATGCAAACTATTGGAAATTATACTCGGCAAATCGAGACTGCAGTCAGATATCAATGACGAAAGTGTAAAACCATTTGCTTCACGTAGTGCCACAAATCTGCGACAGAGTGAACGAGACTGTCAATGTTGACTTGTGGAATGTTGTCTCCCTCTTTCTGAAGGGCCCGGTGAAGCTGGTGGACACTTTTGGGTGACATTGTTGGACATATCTGACATGCCATCTCTTTCATGGCTTTCTCTTATCATCTAGGGCATTATGTCATTTATATAAAGCTGCATTTTAAACTGACCCTTTATTGCCTTTGGTCAAAGTAGTGTCTGTGCACTGGTCAATGTATCTGATAACTGTCCTTTAAAGTCACACCTGACTGTGGTGTGGATTAACTCAGTGGTTGAGAATTTGTCAACAGCTCAAAAACTGTGCACAGTTGGCTAAATTTCATCGTTTTCTGACTGACATTTTCACTTTATCTTTTCTCTTCTTTTCTCACTGTCATGCTGGGTTTATACTTTTGTTCAGTGTCTCTGGACTTTAAGAAATTTCCAATTTTGCTAACAGTCTCCACCAATTGGATTTCCATTCAGTTCAGCTTTTTCTTTTGTACCACCAGTTCACAACATGAATTCTCTTGCACTTCACATACTAAGATCAAGACCTTACAATATTTCTATTTATAGTTTTAGAGAGACAAAATCCAACTATTCCCACTGAGCAAGCACTTGGCAAACACTACTTGGTATTTTGTTTTATGTAAAACTTGTACTAACACCATGGTGGACTAATGTACTGCGTGACAGATACCATTCAGAGCAAAGTGTGCTCACAGAGGGGGGCCAGGTAGCAGAAGTGTGTAAATTACTGTGATTATGCCCTTCAGACAACTGCAAACAGTTTTTATATATGTTCAGGATGTGAAGGCACATGACAAGTGGCTTTTAGTATTTTAAGCATATGCCTGGACTCCCACATAAGGGACTTGCATAACGCGTTTTCTTTGCAATTATTTGAATTCCATGTATATGTTGGAACGTTCACAGCATCCTGATTCTCTGCACTGTGTGTTGAAGAGGAACATCGTGCCTCACGGTCAATTTTTTTGTTTTATATAAGCACAAAAAAAAAAAAAAGAACTGCAGGTCTAGTGTCTAAAGCCATGACAAGGTGGATTTGGCTCCATTTTCTACAAATATACATAAAAATGAGCCTTTAAAGAAACATATTGATATCTTCAGTTAAAAACAACAGCAGATTTTGCAAATGCATACATTTGGAGACAGTCATTTTGCAGACAGATAAGGGACAGGAGCAGAAGAACATTTTCACGCTGGCAGATGCCACAGCCACCCACTAAATGATGATGTGGTTGGCCCATGTATGGCGCACTCAGTAACAGTGCGTCTGAGACTCTATCCAGGTGGAGATTGGAAAAAGCTGCACACATGCACACAGCAAAAGAAACAACAAACCTACCCTCGGGCAAAAATGAGATTAGTGCAAGTGATTTTCAGCCACTTAGAGTCTTAGCTTTCAATGCCGTCACTACTGGCACTGCAGCGAAACGCTGTGACCAGGGCAACGGCAACGAAAAAACAATGTAATGAAATGCTTAGAGGAGCTGCATTTTCCAAAGGTCCAACAAGGGGAAAGACAAAAAAGTTAGAGTATGCAGAGGCTCATCCTTTCAATACAATAGCAATAGCACAATCAGAAAAAGAAGCCTCAGAGGCAGTATGAAATATATAAAAAAAAGATGATAAGGAAGAGAGGGCAAGCCGATCGCCTTGAGGGGAGAAGTAGAGGAAGAGTGTTGGAGGAAGAGGAGGTGGCAGCGTTTCAGATCATGTCTCTAACTTTTCCTTTTCTCTTGGACAGCAGGAGGATGTCTATCAAGGCAATGTCATCATTTCTGGCAGGACTAGCTTCCTCCTAGCAACGCCCTGGCAGTCTGTGCAACCAGGAAGAGAAGCTAGAAAAATGAGGCATCTCCCAATTGAATTCTTGTCCCTCACTGACTCACTGCATGCCCACTCACTGCCATAACAAATTCTCCTTTAAACAGTACAAAAATGGAAAGTCTTGGCCACAATCACGTTTATTCCGGCACAAGCAGTGTGTGTCCTTTTGTCACAGGCTTGTATGCGGTTGGTGGGAGTGAATGCACAATAATTGAGCACTGGTTCCTTCGTCAGCATGTTAATGAGCTGCAGTCCTTCAAAACAAAAAAAAAACCCATAACAAGATGTCAAGATACCACTGAAACACTGTCCTTCCGTCTTGTTTGTGTATCATATTTCAAAAATGGACTGTTTAATCTTATTCCTTGATTCAAAGCATTGGTTGATATGGCAACTGCATCCTACTTGAGAAAACAGTTTTTCCTCCCCACCTGTTGATAAGGGAAAAAAACAGACTGAAACATAACAACAGAAGCGCTGACGGAATAGAAATAACAACACAAGCAGGAGCACGAGGATGGCATTTAAAAACATCTGTCACAGGAGCAATGATTTTCTCTCCCTCAATAACTCAATAACCGTACGATGAAACGGGCCTCTCGAGGTGAATGTTTGGAGCGTTGTTTTTTAAATGCTGA
The DNA here is from genome assembly GCF_022539595.1 of Amphiprion ocellaris. Classification (NCBI taxonomy): domain Eukaryota; kingdom Metazoa; phylum Chordata; class Actinopteri; family Pomacentridae; genus Amphiprion; species Amphiprion ocellaris. Next base: position 5,390,709 of record NC_072781.1, read on the forward strand.
CGCTGACTCACAGGGAATTCATGTTCTCTTTGTACGAAATGACTGAGCAGGGTTCGTTCAAATTACACTCTCTTTTGCACTAAGAGCTTAATTCTATGTGCGGTGAAAAACAGAGGTGGCATCAGGGATTAGCGACTGGAATATTCGAGCACTAATGACCACACTTTTCCTCTTGAGTCCAGAGGAGAGTAAACACGTGAGCCTGGAGGCTGCACTGTTGATGCTGCAGGGCTTTCCTGTTGCTTCTCCTAGTGTGGATAGTGATGGAATTACTGCAGTGTGGCCTAATGTGCGGCCTTTCAATATTCTGCTTCCTGTTGGTCTTGTTTCCCATTAATTTTCAAGAGTTTGCTTTAAATATCTCTTGAGACCACACATCTGTTTTAGTTCTGTGGCTAGTTAAGTGGAATTAAGTGCTCAAGCTCAATTTGTTTTTAGTGCTGGTTGGCTTTTCCGGATTTGACAGATCAATTTTAATGTGATTTAACCAGGATCAGACTCGACCTCAACCCCACTAGCCAGTGCTTTTTCTCCCCTCTGAACCCACTTTTCAAATTCGACATGATCCGTGTTTAATACTCCTCGGGGCAGAATCTAGTGGTTTACTGTGTAGCTCTGTTTGCTTTACCTACATGAAGCATTAAGACAAGCTGCTCTCAGATTTATAGACATTTTGGAAGGGATTTTGCTTTGTTTATTTATTTGTTTATTTCTAGATTGAAAATCCCTCCCAGGAATCTAGTCGATTGTTAAGGGCTAATAGCAACTTCTGCCTTAAGCCAAATCATCATGAAACTGTTTGCATATATTAATATGCTCACAGATGCTAATACATTTGTCTGCTGGTGTGTGTTAGCATTTACATGCAGGCTTCACACAGGCTCAGCGTCATCCCCTCAGTGAGGAACAGGCGCATGGCTTTTAGGATTTTGCTTTAAACAGTGTAAATCTCTGATTAAGTGTTCCTCTATCGGAGCACAAGGTCTCAGCAGAAAAGGCTCCTGGAATGTGTCATCAATAATCTTGATAGTCCTGTAATGCCTTTCAATCCTCAATTTTCAGTGCTGTCAATGGCTATTCAGGTTTTGCCATCCCTTTAAAGTAACCCACCCCACAGCTGTATGCCCTTTTCTAATCCAACACGGCCTATCTCAGCTTCTTTCATTGCCTCTTAATGTCACCCTTTTGTCGTGTTTATGGCTGTATGTTCAGTATGAACGGAGTTGATCCTGCTGCTGAATTGCTGAAGAGGAAAAACAGCTTTAAAAGTCTGCAGCTGCAGCTCTCAGCAGAAATGGGTTACACCTGGTACAAGGTTCGCTGAGGATCAATGTTGGGCTTGAAAGAGAGAGAACAAGACTGCAGCACAAGTGTGTGTGCGAGTGTCTTCGTTGGCGTTGTGTGACCCTGGATGAACTGGACAGTGTTTATTATAGATTCGGTTTGACTATTACTTAACCACAGACCTTGACTTTAACAGGGTATTAAATATCAGGTCTTAAGGGCCTCAATAAATGTGGTGCTGCTGGAAAAATATACCTCAGTAAATGATATGGAATGTGCAATGTTTGCTTTGGATTCAAGACAAACCTTTGTCTTAGGAGCGCATTCATTTCCATTAAAGCTGAGCAATCATTTATTGTTTTCATTAATTGAGTTTTAGTGGAAATATATCATGATGATATTATTGTTTTATCTTTTCATGTTCGTCCCACATACGTCTGCAGACTCACGGTTTAACTTGATTCAGTTTTATTTATATGGCACCAATTCACAACATACATCATCTCAAGGAAATTCAGATAATAAGATGGAGACTTTCTAACATTATAGAGAGATCAGAGAGGGTATCTGCCTCTGGAAGTAAGTAATCTCCATCATTCCTGTCCCTGTGATGACATACAGTAGCATATTTAGCTGTTTTATTGATCCCAGCATTGAAGCAATGGACTATCTGAAGTCCTCTGTTGCTTATCAGTGCTCTCGAGGCTGGCCATTATGAAAGGAGATGGGACATAACCTTGTCTATAAAAGACCCAGTGCACCACAGGGGACTGCACTTTACTAACAGAACCGATGGCTTTTCATTTGTGGTTTATGTTCGATGCACTGATTTAGTTTAGCTTGACTGTAGGTGCGGTGAGAGACGACTCTAATTTAGCTTAGTCCTGCAATCTGAGTCTACGTCCAGTCTCTGTTGCTGGTTTAACCCTCGTGTCGTCCTTCGGGTCAAACTGACCCATTTTAAAGTTTGAAAATGTGGGGGAAAAAATGTTTTCACAGTGAAACTTCTGATGTCCACATTTTCAACATTTTTGGGAAATTTCTGAACATTTTTTGGTGAAAAAAAAGAAATGTTTAAAAAAAAAAGTTTCTTTAAGAACATTCACAAAAAAATCAACCAAAATCCAGCGAATCTCACTGGATTTTGGTTGATTTTTTGTGAACGTTCTTAAAGGAAATGTTTTATATATGTAATCACTTTAGATATTTTTAGGATTTTTTGGAAGATTTTTACTCATTTTTTGAAAATATTTACAAGAACTTTATTGCCAAATTTGGGTGATTTTTAAAATAAAACTTTTAAGGAATTATTTGCATTGTCTTCCTGAAGGTTTTGCACACTTTTAGAAATTTGGGGATTTTTTTTGCTTAATTTTTGGATTTTTTTTTCAGACAAGGAAACAATATTTTTTGATGCCCGTAAATGAAGACAACAGGAGGGTTAAGGTGTGACAGGCGGCACATCTGTAATCTCACTCAAAGCTCCAAGGGAAAACTTGCTGAGAGAGTTAGATGCAATTATTCATGCAGCTGTACAGTTCGACTCAGAAAAAGAAATAAATGTCACAAAGTTTTTTTTTGTATATCCGTGGGTGTCCAATAACCCAGCAAATAGTTCTGACCCTAAAATTTATGGCTACAAAATGTTCACTTTGCAGAACATGGTGCTAAAAGTCATATCTGTAGCTGCTGCTGAGTGAAAGAGATCGTCTTTCATGTACTTTGTCTGCCTGAGGATTTCATCTCATGAGTGCACTTCTTGAACCTTGAGACTACCACTGACTCTCTAATGATGTGTGCGTTTACTCTTTGTACACAGAGTGGGTTAAGGCACATAGCTCTGTGTTCAGAGAGCCTCGGGAGGAGTCGGTGCCTATAGGGAATAAAGTCAGGATGTGGTGTCAATTCTGGACTCGTTCCTGGACTCATCACAGCCGCGCAGCGTAACAATCCTGTGATTAAGGCAGATCAGCAGTGTTTGAGCAAAAGGATTTGACCATGCTGTCTGAATTGATGATTCCCTCGTTTAGTTCCCTGTAGGGATCCAGCTTCAAAATGACCTCACCTCCCTCCCCTAAAAGCTGTAATGATCAAAGGAAGGGATGTCTTTCTATCCACTCAGCAGAAATCACTGGAGTCCAGAGTTCAGGCCACACAATTAATAAGGATCCTTTGAAGTTCCCTTTCATTACATATAGGGTATTTCCGTGTGAGATTATAGTCATCCATGAACATGAATTAGTTAATACCATACATGTCAGGCACCGAACACAATGGAAAATGTACACGTAGGATTGAACTGTGCTGCAGTGCCATTTTTTTTAATTACTGTGAGAGTAATACATCACATAGAAACTGTATCTCTATGGAAGATTAGAAAAACCTTCATTGTGTAAATGTTGGATAAATTATGGTTGATACTGGGTGGAATTCTTTATACAAAACTGAAGACAGCAGTAGGTTTGATGACGGTGGTTATTCTGTTTATATTACAATAGAAAAATCTGTTGCTGTATAATAAAGCAATCCTGAATGCACAACGAAAGAAGAACAGATAAGTCTTTCTCTCAGTATCACACCTTTAGGAGAGAGCTAATCACTTCTTTAACCAATTAAATAACTGTGTGCATTTAAACAAGCTAAGCATTTTTTTACCACCATAACTCACTTATTCATTAACCCTATGACCCCCAAAACCCAGAAAGACATATCAGCTTCATAAAATAACCAAAGTTACATCACTGATCATAACAAGAAGCTGAAAAAACAGAATTGTAAGTTTTTCCATGTTCCTATGGTTCTTGAGCTACCCATCTGTAATGTGGCCTTTCACTTGAGAAACTTAAATCTAACCTTCATCATTTTATTCTGAATTTCCCATTTAAAAATTCGATCTGATTTTGCCAAAACAAAACAAAACATTTCTGCGCTCCTCGGTACGGATCTGTGGAGTCACTCAGCTGTGACCAACTGTCTTGGAACAAAAATTCAGGGACTTTTCCGATAAACTGCTGGCAGTGTTTAAACAAAACAGCAAACAAATAAAAAATGCAAGCAGTAAATTATCTATAGTAAACAGAGCCAGCATTTTTTTTATTATTATTATAACATTGGCAACACTTGTAGGCACTTTAAAAAATGTACATTTTGATACCTGACATTTTCCTGTTTTTGTAAAATAAGTACTTAAAGTGTTTTTAAAAAAAAAAAAAGATTATGGCCTTAAACTGCACAAAAGACACTTTTAAGTCCCCTCTACTTCTAGCCATAGTTGTTCTGTTTCCGTAGGGAGGCAGGACTTTACATTGCAGTGAATTTGAGCTCATAGTGAATAAAAACATTACAGGAACAAAGAAACACTCAGAAACTACTTGGAGGGTTCAGAAGGTGAAAGCAGTTCTACACATGGGAAATAATGATATTAAAAATTGCCTTAGATGACATCCTGCTCTTTAGCCAAGAAAAATGATTATTCTTGTAGCTGCTGCGGTAGCTTCTTTGTCTGTGCTACCTATAATGGATTTAAATGTGATGTCGAACCATATTACTGAACAAACTGTGTTTAAGCCCTTGTGCTTCTACATAATAGCTGTTTGATCATCTGTGTTTAGTTTTGCTGTCTTCCGTCCGTATATCTTCCTGAAACCAGACTCAAATGTATTGTATGTGTCACATAAAGTTGTGTGTTTGGCGCAGTGAAGCGGTTTTAGCATCTTACTCACCGCATTTAATATTCACAGTCAGTCAGTGGAGATACAAGCACTTTGGTATTTACTTCACATGTTTCATTACAAAAAGACAAGATATAAGCTGATGAGTGTGACCTTTCCATCACACGTGGTAATTGTGCCAAAAAACAAGGGAGGGTGACTTTTCCCTTCATCAACAGGAAGGTAAATTTGTTGCCTTGGCAGCTCCTACTGCTCTTTACATGTACAGAAGTTACCGCTAGCAACCGACTGAGCTTCCAACCTCCAATTTGCAGCTCTCCATCACTGCTGCTCAGCACTCATGACCCTGCCAAGAACAGAGAAAGACGCCGCTGCACTTTTCTCCTTGTTGCATGTTTATTTTGCATTTTCTTCGGAGTCTCAAGAGCGATCCTGTTACACAATAAATGTTAAGATTCCTCTTGTTTTCTCATTACTTTATGAAAAAAAAATCTCTCACTCTCCTGCTGTGTTTTTCTGTCTTACTAATGTGCTCTGTTTCTGCATTTTCTCTCATCATGCACCTCGCTACTCATATGGATTAGTTCTGGGGTCGATTTCCCTGAGGGTTGTGGGTAATGCTAAACCCCATCAGAGGTCTGACTCGGATGCTCTGCCAGTATCACATATATCACAAAATGAGTTGATGCTAATTAATTGAAGTGTGTTTTCCTCTGTGGATGAGGTGCCTCTAATTCATGGACTGCTGCCTGTTTTCACTCGTCTGGTGCAGATATACAGCTCGGGTAAATACCAAAAACTCTTTCTGCTTACAAGAGGGAAAATAAAGTGTTGGTGTTTTGCCGTAAGCTTTCCCGATGTGATTAGGCTTTCATTAGGGGATATATAGACACCCAGAATTATGCAGTTCATGTCTAACAAATCTGTTCACTTTCCCAGCTTCTGTGTTGGGAACTCAGACAAACACACTTACATGAACCTAAATGCCAATGCTTTTACACACTTTTGCGTGCGTTTACAGTGCTGTACACATTGTAAGGGGGGTTTCGTCAAGCGTTTTTACAACGTTTCACCCTCTGCCTCGGCCCCTCTCATGTAGTCATTATTGTGTTGTTTGAAGCCGAGCTAATATTTGCCCTGGGTTATTAACCTCGTTGTAACATTCATGAGGTCTCAACCTTGCTGTGTGTGTGCTCCAGTTTGCAGCCCTTTAGCAGACTTTTAAGGCGTATAATCGCACGGAATAAAATGAATACATATGCGCATAAAAACCGAGAGCGAAAACAACAGCAGTTTTTTTAACACTTAGCGACCCAGATTTAGTGTAAGTGGCTTTTTTTCCGTATTTTAAAACGCGATAATCCGATCTAGGTTGCATAGGGGTTAAAAAAAAAAATCAGATTGTTCTCGCGTAAATCCCACCAAAGGGTAAAGCCGCGTCCTTTAGGGTGGGAAATGGGTTGTGATTTATGTAGAGATCATGCAGCCATTTGGTATGGGCTATTATGCTGCATATGATTATCATTATTCTCTTTTGCCTGTTAATCATGGCAATCTCCTAGGGTATGTTGGCAAGGTGATCACATTTAATCTGGCTGTGTAAAGACCACTCCACAGAGGTTGTTTTATCACTTAGAAGAGGAGGCTTGCATTATCCAAATGAAAAACAAGCTGCAGAAGAGGCTGATTTGTCACAGGCTGATTAGACCTCTCTCTGCCACCCCTCTTTGCTCCTACAGGAGCTCTTCAAGGACATGGTGAGCCTCAGAGGGGCCCTGCGTGCACTGTTTAGCTCCACATTTAAAACGACAAAGCTGAAAATCTCCTGCCCACTCATGGCTTTATGGCTTCTATTTATTGTACGTTCATAGAAGACGAGCGCACAACCTCTGTCCCTGCAGTGTGCATCTTTGCTTTCCTTCTAAGTGCAAAATTGTTGTATTATTTTTTTTGTCCGTAAACTAAAGGTATTCATTTTGAGATGAATAATGCTTTCATAGACGCTTTTTTTTAAATGAAGAGCTCGAGGCAGCAGACGGAAAGCTACCAAATAAACGACGCAGTGGGTGTCAGGCATCAAAATTCAAAACAATAGGCGCAGAACAAATGAGGAACAAGAGCATAAGGAGACATTTATTCTTCTTCGTTTATTTCTGACTTGTACAGAGTCGTGTTGTCACTTTGTGTTTCCTCTTGGAGAGCAGGAGAAAACTATTGTTGAGGGCAAACTTTTCTGTAAGTTTAATAGAAAACATGACCCCAAAGGTTTTATAATAGATGTGGAGGAATGTGACAGCGCATGAGTCACCGATGATCATGTGTTTGTGTTTTCATATTAGCTCACTTTGTAGGATGGGGACACACGATCTCACAGTAAAACAGGACAAATTATCAGGTCGGATGATGGAGCATCTCTGCTGTCTGTCCCTGAGGGCCGGACGCTTGCGTAATCCATTAAATATATCACATTGGAGGGGGTCATTCTTCTTCCTGGAGCAAGCTCGGCATCACTAATTACTCCTCACGCTTCTCCACCATCACCAGCCAACAGGCAGTGAAGGTGAAGACGCTACTGTCTCCAGTCTCTTCTACTAAGTGGGCTCAGTGGAGGCCGAGGTGTGATGTAGTGATTAAGGAAGCCGCTACTCATTCAGAGACTTGTGGGGGTTTTTTGCCCTCATGTAAGCAAAACATCTGCATCTCTTCTGCTTGAGCATCCTTGAATCAGACACCAAGTTTCTGCAAGTTCTACGAGTGCTGGACTCCAGCCGATGCGCAAACAAACACTCCAGGTTGAAGGATTTATTAAGTATCGCAGGATAATTAGTAATTCAGAGCACCTGTTGACATAAGTTGCTCATGCATTTAGTTGTCGGTCTGTAGCAGGAGATAAGACAAATACTCTGAAAACCTTCTTGACGTGTGTGGATGATCTGACTATAAATAAGAATATGTCAAAAGAGGGGCTGCACAGTGGCGTAGTGGTTAGCACTTTCGCCTTGCAGCGAAAAGGTCCCTTGTTCGCGTCCCGGCTTTCCCGGGATCTTTCTGCATGGAGTTTGCATGTTCTCCCTGTGCATGCGTGGGTTTTCTCCGGGTACTCCGGCTTCCTCCCACAGTCCAAAAATATGCTGAGGTTAATTGATCATTCTAAATTGCCCGTAGGTGTGAATGTGAGAGTGATTGTTTGTCCCCCCCCCCCCGCGACCCTAGTGAGGATTAAGCGGTGTATAGATAATGGATGGTGGATGTCAAAAGAGGGTAATATTGGAACCTGTGATTGCAATGCAAGAACATTTCAGTCAGCTCATATAAAAGGGATTATTACGTGAAAATGTGCAAATGAAGTAAAAACGGCAATGCAAATCAAACACTCTGCTTTTTGATGCGGGAGTTTAAAAAAAAAACATTTGAAAATCATTTTTGAACTAATAGAATCTGTGATAGGTCCTTTTCCCTGATTTTCTCAGAGACAAAACAATTAGTGGATCAAAAAAAAAAGAGAACACAGACATGAATCAATAATGAAAATAACTGTTTAAGTATTTGCAATCTAATATCAGTCATGACCTTGTCACCCCCATAACCGAGCATCAACCTCTGCAGAGAACGGGGAGGCGCGATAATAACTCCCCCCAGGAAAACCTGGACTCGGAGGATACGGGTCGATGCCGCCTGGGTGTGGGAGCTTATGAAACTCTTTATGCAGAATCTCCAGCAGTGCTTTCAGATGAGCAGTGCAGCAGCAGGCAGAGCGACAGAATGAGCAGCAGAGCACGGAGGGCCCTGTTGCAAAGGGTGCATTATGCAGCATGTTGCAGTGAGTAGAAATAAACAGTTGTCCGCTTAATGACTTTCATAGGCTTTTCTACCATGTATGCTAACTAGAACAATATGAATGAACTAAGTGATGGAGCAGCATTTGATTAAAGTGAGGCAAGCAAAAGTCAACGGAATCCGAATCTAGCTATCAAGTAAATTTTTTTCCGTTACTCATGTACATGGTGATAAAATTCTATTCTATTCTAATTTCCATTCTTATTCTATTCCTTAAGTGCTGTTTTTAGGCACAAGTGTGTTGTTATATCAGCTGTTCCAGTCAGAGTTCAGTACAGATACAGATGCGTATTGTAGGATTTCTTTTATCAACTTTTCTACCACTTTAATCATCTCACAACCCATCAGATTTATCTTGTGGCCCTAAAGGTTGGGTGTAAAACTGTATATAAAGAGATTAAAACTGCACTAAAACACAATAAATCAACAATTGAATTATCTAATGTATAATAATTCATTATAGGAGCTATGCCTTTAGAGAATTAATGCTTTTACTTTGACACATAAAGAATGTTTTGTTGATAGTACTTCTATATGTTTGCTTAAATAGCATTTGAAATAAGTGATTTTTACTTGCAAAAATTCATTTTATATACTGTATTGATACACTAAACTAAAGGAAAGAGTTTCTGAAAGTTTCTTGGTTTCTACTAGGAGAGAAAGCAACATTAGAGCAGATAATGACTGCTGGTGTAAAGGTTCAGTTGCACGTGTTCTCGATCGCGCTGAAAAACGAGACCAAATCACGAGGGTGGAGTGAACAGTGGAGAGATCAAGCTACATAATTCTTACCATGTTTCAAGCAGCGAGGAGGGCCGGGCTGCATCTGTGCTCCCTGGTGTGATGAGCAGAGTGGGCTGGTGGTAGGTGGTCACTGGGGGAAGTGACCTGAGGGTCTCAAGATGTTTTACTCATTTGCTGTGTCCCGAATCCTAATCACTGTTTTCATCCCACTCCCCACATCATGCTGTTTTTCTGCAGTGTGTCTTCATTCTTCTCCCAACAGGGGTTCTCTTTCAGCGTTAATTCTGCTATTGAGCTTCCCCTACCTTTCCCCAGAAGCTCACATTTTCCCAACTGAGACGATGAGGACTTCTATTTGCGGTCCCGGGTTAGTTGTGCGGATAACAGCTCACTGTTTTCATTCACACATTTAAAAATGAAGGATATCTCTGCACAGAAATTGACATATTTCATTTCAACAAGGAGTAGCGCTTTCACTCCTTTAGAGCCTCCACAGACTCATGAGTTTTAGCTGCAATGGGCTGCCGCTGGACAGTGAACACATTCCTGGATCCCAGAGGACACATTCAGAAAATATACGATCCCTAAAAGTAGCTCCTCACCATCAGTGCAGAGAGATATTCCTAAAAATATGGAGCATACGAGTCTTAAGATACTTGAAGTTTTGCTCAAAAAGTAATTTACACAGCCTTTTAGTCCGCAAACTACAGTAGCTCTGAACTCTAGGATAAGTTAAAGATACTTCAGAGAATTCCTAAATAAGCCAATGTGTGTCACAGCATCAGCATGTTGGAGAAAATGCAACCGTAGTGAACTTTTAAAATCACATTTTTGTTGGCTCGCCAGAAAAATTGAAATAATTCAGTAACACTGGGGGTGTCAGTTTGCTCATCTCTTTGCAATTATGAGAGAAATGGAGCTGACGAGTGTGTTAGGATAAATAATTAAACCAAAATGAGAGCTGAATGTGATTGACAATGAAATGTGCAGCCACACAAATGAATTAAATGATGATAGGTTTCTGCATGGTGATGGATTTCCAGATAAAATTTGGTACTATTTGTAGAACTACTTAAATAATGCAGGAAGGTTTGTTTTCTTTGGTTGATCTTTTCTGCTCTTGTGTATTCATGATATATGAATTTACCAGCACGGCTTTCAAAACTTGTGTCATCCATTGCAGCGGGGCTCCTCCCTGCCTCTTCTTCCTGCTTAGAGTCGTCTCACTTCTTTACCGAAAGTGTCTCTCAGCAGCTTCGGGAAAAGCTCTTCAGAGGAATCTCTTCATTAGGAACTTTTAGTGCCATTTAATCTGACTTCTAGTGGTGAGCAAAGATCTGTTGTGATCGTGGCTCCGGAATATTGTGACCTGCCAATCTAATACCATTTAAGCTTCAGCAAAAATAAAATAAATAAATAAAAAAACTAGAGAGGCTTATTGCCAGGGGGCAAGCGGGTTAGAGGCCCTGAAGAGATTAGAGTTGGTAGCAACAGGGACAACAGCAACGCGTCCATGAGTGTCAAAGCCATTAGCCGGCTTATCGCCTCTGCTCTCCTGTGATTAGCCCTCTCATTTTTTTCACCATCTTTTTCTGTACACCTTTAAAAACACTTGTAGCTCTGAGCTCCACTCATGTTTCTCTCCTCCTCACAGCTCTTCCCTGAGCATTGTCTTATGATGAGAATTGGAAAAAGTTCCTGGTCAGACAGGAGGAGGTTTTTTTTTTTTTTTTTTTTTTTTTTAAATGCCATTTGGTCCTAAAAAATATCTCACAGGTAATTTTAGAACTTAAATTGGATGTGAAGCTGCGTTGGTAGTTGTTGGCTGGGAGGGGACACAACTCCTTTTATTGAGGCTCTTGTTCTAATTATTGATTCAGGTTGGAGAGTGATGGGCCATGTGGGGTGCAGCCTCAGTCTCCCATGGGTTGACTTTAATGGGCTGCCTTTAATCCTGAAGGGAAAGGTTGTTATTTGCTCATTCTCTCTCATGAACACATACATATGCATGAATACACATTTGTACACTACCCATGCATATGTAATCATCTTATCTGTGCACGAATAATATGATGGGGCAGCTGGCTGCATGTTAATATTCAGCTGAGAGGGAACATGAGCAGGTGAAAACAGGACATCTACAGTATACAGTAGCTGCTGGTTGTGGTTAAACTGACTGTTATGTAGCAATAGAAGTCCCACTTTAAAACTACAAAGATTTCATGACTGTATTTATGTATTTATGCTTGTTAATTTACATTGCTGCCACATCCCATACATACATGCTGAAAGATTTAAAAAAAAAAAAAAAAACAAGAAACTAACACAATATTCAACAGACATTTAATGAATACTAAGGAGGAATTATGACGAAAAGCATATTTATGTTTAAATGCCTCCGTGCCATTATGTGCATATGCAGCACTGCTGAACAGATAATATACAACAATGAGTAATTAAGCATTTCACACATTTATGTGTATGCCAAAGGTTCACTTACAGTTCTGCATATATCTTTGTGGGGCTGTGATGCACACCGGATTTATTCTCCTTTATGAATTAATGGGTGTTGGTGGCTGAGTTTTGTGGTTCTAAATAAGGGTTTGACCACTTTAAAGCTTGTGACTATGACTCATCGACTGGCTTTGCCCTGACACAATGATGAGGGACACTGTTTGGAAGATTAAAAATGCTGCTGCAGTCCCCTTGGCCCATTTCTCCTTCAGTTCCTCCCCATTCACTAAAGTCTGACTCTGACGTACCTGAAAGCAACAGAGATCCGAGGAGCTGGCTGCCTATGCCTCATCCCTTTTCTCTATCTCTGTATTGATCACTCTGCTGCATGAGACCCCTAATCATTTAGATGGCTGGATTTATTGGGATTAAACTGTCAACAGCCAATCCCTGTGGTACACAGGCAAGAATGTGGACATTCACTGACACAGATGCACATTTCTGTGCACACGTAGACTAACGTGGGAATAGAAGAAGCAGATACCGACTCTAATACGGATAATTGCGTGTTGTGAACAGGTTGACGTCATGCCAAGATTACCCTATGTAATATTCATGTATTGTGAGGTGGTGAAGTGTCAGAGAAGACAATCCTAGAGGCAGAAACACTTGTGGTTAAACATGAAGAAACATCACATACCATTTGTTTGCAGCTTACAGTGATGTAGCACATAAGGAAAGATGCCAGGGACAAACTTTACTAGTTCACCTGGCAGGTTTGTGAAACTTGGCAAAACAAGGCCAAACAAATTGTGACACATTGCTCTTTCTGTATGAGGGTCAAACAATCACACCTCATGCTCATTTTCACTAGCGAGGCTGCCCCCTCATAAAAATCAACCATTTAGCCGCAAGTTTTATTGTTAGGCGACCTCTAGTGGTCTTGGGAAACGGCATCAGTCATGTCAGCAAATGCTAAACCAACAGTACTCTCACGCCATGAAATAATTATCTAACAAAAAATGTTTTTTTAACAATTTGGATGTGTTATATCTTCAATTGATGCTCCTGTGGGTCATATCAGAGGCCAGGGACAAGAAAACTACATGGCTGTTTAGGCTGGAAGATTTGTTGCAGGCACTTCATCCTGTATAAATTTTTAAAAATTTAGAATATTGTGCCTATTTTATGTAGGTATCGAACAATGAACTGTTCTTGAAGATTGTATTGCATTTTAAAGCTCTGGAAAAGGTCCTAAGTGGACCAAACTACTGTTTTCAAAGAATAGTATATGATTAAAATCCAATGTTGAGTTGTTCAACATAAACAGGGAACTAAGGACAAATTTAGGGATTATAAGCTTCCATATCAAAATCACAAACAGTATATTTTACACCCTAAATGGGTGTATATTTTACACATGAAATCACAATGTGAAGGATAACCTCCTTAAACAGTGATATTTTTAGACTGTTTGGTCAATAATTGTGCAATACTTCTGTCACTGAAATAGGAAATGCTCTTTTAAGATGTATTTTACGCTGAATTTTTTTGCACAAAGTTATTTTTAAGGGTGAATACAATCTTTTAAATTTTCCCCTTATGGTTATTGTTATTGTAGCCTATCAGCTCCATGTCAGCTGATCTATTTCTTAGTTTAATACTAACAGGGCTTTTGGTGGGAAATACAAAATAATGCGTGCATTTCCATTCATCTACCAGAGTTTTAGAGGCATTGTATTGTGGTCTGATGGCTGTCATCACGTACAGGGAAACGTGTTTACTGGAGAAAATGTGGGACATTTTGAATAGAGGACTTATTTGTGTATTTTTTTCTGTGAAGACATAATGCATAAGTTCATTTCCAGAAATGTCAGACTATAAAGTAGATACCTACAGTTAGCATAATCGCCTGTTAATGTATGTAATCTTCTGATTTAGTTCATGGCAAGTGTAGCATTATATTCAACACCCATTATGCACTCAAATCAGACGGAGAAATAAAAGTTAACCTTTTGAGCGTCTGCAAGGTTCTGGTATTAGACATTCTGGCTCATGCAGTTTTGACTCTGAAAATGTGAAACTGTTCCTTTAATGTTATTGGAAGTCAAAGTGTCTGCTGTGAAAATTTCAACTTTTAATGTCAGCGAAACCCACGCGCTTGTTTCAGGTCATTTTGCTCGATCAAACTTTGCTACAGGACTCTATGTATGAGTATATAATGATCTGGTTGTAATATCGCTCAACTTAAGAGCAGCATTGACGGGAGAGTGGGAGAGATGAGAGTCTATCAGTCTGTAAACACCCACGGGGTCTTGAACAAAGTTTAAATCTACCAACATGAATGTAAACACCTCCAAACGTCGACACTCAATCCTCGACATTTCCCTGTTTTATCAATACATTGTTTAAACCAACCCTTTTGCTTTGAAGTCTAATGTGGACGCAGCATGAGTAACATGTTAGTTTTCCTGCAGTTTTTACACCTTAGATTAAAACCTGGCTTTTTGTGTGCTCTGTTCAAGTCACATAGAGATGACACCTTAAATAGTTAGGTGATGATCTGCTGCAATTTTAATAGAAAAAAAGTCAAAAGTGCACGTGGATTATTTATCCTGCAGTAAATATATGAGTAGTACTCACCAAAATCTCAGAAAACCTCCACAAATGGCATTAAAAATGAACCCATACAGGGAAATAAAGGCAAAAACACAACTTGCTCTATCTTCGGAGACTGCAGCTTGCTTTATACTTTTTTTCAAACATTACATGACCATCATGATGATGAAGGTTGTTTACATTGTGCCTATTTACTTGCTATTCAGTAGTAACATTTATATTCAAGTGCTTTAAGCTGTAATTGAATATAGCAGGTTGAAGGTTATGATCCTGCAGGTATTTCTTCTATAATAAACCATGTGGACGTCCACTATTTCACTGCATATAGTGCTGCTATATGTTTGTTTGCTATTGCTTTGCATTTCCAGAGTGTACTTTTGTCTGAACTAAATACCACCTTGGGACAAATAAAACTGACACAGACACAAACAATGAATCACTTAATAGGCACTCTGGCATAAATGTTATTGGCCGCTCCGATGGAAGAATGATCCATCAATGGTATCCTGGTTCACTTGTAATATTTGTCACTATAAAACTATTGTAACAACGTGGAGGGGAGGACAAAAAAAAGGGTGATGTGTTAATAGCACAAACTCGCTAATTAATTTTAATTAGCGAGTCACATTAAAGCGCAGGATTCAAACGGTCAAGATAAATTTGCCAAGCAGGTCTAGCTAACAAACAAAACCGCCGAGTGGAGCCCCGCCAATTTACAACATGCTTGATGTGTGCTATGTTTAAGGCCAATTATTCCTGTCTAAAAACATGTGCACCTACCTAAATGTGTGCAAACTTTTAAACAGCAATTTGGAAACTACAAGCTTTTTAATATGTGAGCTAGCTTCCCCGCTTTGTGCAGCATTGCCGATTTACATTATTGGCATTTTTACCCTTTTCACCCATTTCATGCTGTACAAACTGCATTCCTGCTGACATTTTCAGTCTAAGAGAACTAGTTGCAAGTGTAAATTCATATAATTTTATGTTCATCTTGTTTAATGGCTTTCAATCTAACTTCATGCTGTGAGAAAAAAACTCAAGTGGAAAAACATCATCCTTTTTATCAAACTAAACATCAGAGACTCCAGGGTTCAGCTGTATTGTGTCAATGCCACATTCGCTCACAGTGGTACATGCAATAATAATGAAGGACAATGTTAAGTCATGCAAAGTATGTAACATACGCTTCTCACTTTGAGAAATCTAGCAGAATATGTTAAACAACAGTCCATTCAAGGCCATGTATTCTGCAATCTGTAGTGAGATATATTTGAAAAATATCCTTTCCAGCTCTGTCTGTTTCTTTCTTATCTTTCTCTATATCCTCCCTCTGTTTTATTCTTCATTCTTCCCATCTCCTCCTTTGACCAACTTGTTCGGAGTCATCTCCTTCTCGCTGGCACCAAGTCAAGCCTTTAGGTACTGCATCACCCACTGTCAGTGTGGGTGGGGGGCTGAGATCAATCACTGAGCTTCTAATGCTGTGCTTTAGCATACAAAGAGTGCTTTAAGGTTGATACGCTCCATAGGGAAATCATGGATGTACTATTTATAATCCCTGTACCTGTAGCTGTTATTTTAATGCATCCTATCTCTTCTTATTTCCATCACGGCCAGCCGAGTATTATTTTCGTCACACATTATGCACTCAACTCAGCTGGAGAAATAAAAGTTAACCTTTTGAATGTCTTTATTCGTCAATAGTCAACGGATCTGAAGCAGCAGGGGGCGGCTCTAACATGCCGTAAGTCGATACCCGTCTTGGGTTTATTTCTGAAGTCCTTGCAACTGGATTCTCTGGTAATGACATTTATCTTAGTTCTGACCTTTCTCAACATGGCCGGTGAATCACATCATTACATCTCAAATCTCTGGCGCCTTCCTGCTGATAAATTACTGGCCCAAAATGAAATTGTCATCCTTCTCAACGCCCTCTGTGTTTGCTACGTATGAGAAAGTGAATGGGTCTTGGCTACATACTGGTCCTCGGGGGGTTTCCACCCTAAGAGTGATAATGCTGTCTAACCAGGAGAAATGAGTGCTTTCTTACCTCGGAGAAGAAAGGCATTCGCTTAGGTTTCACGATTGAACTGATAAATTTGGTGTATTTCATATTCACATCTTATGTATTCCAGCTTCACGTTACATATAGGTCTCTGTGGCAGGATGAACTTCTAACCTGCCAATTATACAAAGGATTGGTAAGAAGGCTGCCTATTCTCTATAGATTTCCTGCTGCTGTGTGGGGCTGGGATTGATCACATCCAGCAGTTACTTGGAAATGGAAGCGGAAACAGGGATGCTGACAGACAGGGAGCATTTAACAACCAAACATACACAACAGCACTGCATGCATACACACACATAAGAAACGCTACCTGTCAATCCGCATTAAGTTGGATTTAAAAGGTTATGTTTCTATAGGAGCTATATACAGTATGCTGCATATTGATGCCCACTTCTGCTTATATGGCCAAAGGCATACTAATTAGCTGGTTTTTTTTGCCCAAACTTCAATCAAGTGAATGATTTATTCTTGTTGCCACTCAGGTTATTGCCTCAAATTGCAGCCACAACCTTGTCATTCTACAGAGGCATCGGCAACACGCTGTTGTGTTTATCAAAGATACGTCCAACATTTGTATGCCGCTCCATTAATTGTGTGCACATATGGGCTGCATGTGTGCTGATAATCCTAACTGTCATGCAATTATGCAGTTAGCACAAGGTGAGAGGCAGGGCATCCAGATCATTATGAACACAATGCGTCAAAAGCAATTATCAGCATTATTACTATTCTTGGTCGTATTGCTAATTCATTGAGATTCATTTGAACTTCATGTTGGAATTGTACTTTATCACAGTTACTTGTGAAAATGAAACTACCATATCAGTTTTATCCTATGAAGGGTCATTCTGCCTCAATTACCCAAATTGCCCCAAGCCTGACTGTCTTCAATTTGACTGTTTATATTTATTTATTTAATATTGATTGATTGCTTGTGGTACCACTTTTCATGAAACTGAGGACTATGAGATTTTTGCTTTAGCATAGTAGCAATTTTATATAATTCTCCCAGCTGGGACCACTTACGGAGTAGATTCATCTATCATACTTGCTTAATTTCTGTATATATTTTTTCAAAGTATGCCTCTGACCAGCACTATACTCTACATTTTTAAAGCTCCCATTGGTGCCAAACACAAATATTAAATGGTCAGGCATGATTGTTTATTAAAAAAAAAAAAAAAAAAAAAGGTGAATTTAGGCTGAATGACCCTTAAACAAATTCCTCAGACTAAGGAACTGTGACACAAACGTCCTCTAACATATTATTTCTGTAGGTAATTTCTCAAGTAGGTGCACGAACAGGAACACAAAAGTCAAATATCTTCTTCGACCAACTCTGTGGTATCCATGTTTCCAACTCTAGTCAAAATGTACGCCTTATAGAATATGTAATGTACAGCTGAATACATAGAAAGGTCAGCCGGCACAATATACTCATGTCAGTCCAACGTTTCCAGTGTTTGCTTTACCATTTTGATCACACAGGCTGATTCATCACTGGCTGATTTGAAGAAGTGTCTATTTATATTTAAATGCTTTGTAAAAGCCACAGTGAATATATATATAAAATGAACTAAAGATTTGCAAATTTTCACTCGTGACTTCCGCCAAAACAGATATTAAAGTCAGGTGTAGGGATGGTCATTCGAAATGATTCATTTATTCATGTGTAAACTGTGATTCAGAACCCTTTACGCTTAAGTGGAAATCAACATCTCCATTTCTGAAACCATGACATGATCATCGCTGGCAGCACATCTAGTACAGCTCAATATTCTGCTTTTCGTGAGAGTTTAATTTAGCATTGCTGGCATTTTGTAAAGGTTGAAAATTCATCACTGCATCAGATCTTCGTGTGTTCTCTCATTTCCAGATTTGATGCTCGCAAGTTTATTCACAGGTTAAGACTCACCTACACATGCCTGGAGGTGGTTTTGCATGCAAAGTGGTTACCACCTAGTTTAGCAGTGTGTTGGGCTTTGAAGTCGGTTGAGCGTCTGGTTATCCCCCCCTTAGTCCAACATGGCTTCTCCCTGCATCTGCCTGCGTCAGATGAAAAAGCTACGCTGTGGTGGGTAATAGCACAGCTAGAGCCAGCTGAGCTCTGTCAGGAAGAAAGGCAGAGATAGGAAACAGGGGGAGATGTTTAATCTCCTTCTTAAACATCATTTCTTCTTTTATTCAGTCCAGTCCATGTGATGTGAGAGTGGGCAGATGTCCTGAGTCACGTCTACATTAGGAAGATAGAAAACAACAAGCAAATATGCTAAAGATAGATTTGTTTTAAATGTTGTGAAATCACAAACTGAGAAAACAATCAAAAAAATCTTACACTAATTGCAAAGGTAGCCTAATTAAAAGAGGTGATTCGCAGCTTGCTGCAGATCTAAATCGGACACTAATTGGGCATTTTAAACTGAGAAGTTTGCTGTTGCAAATGACAGGATTTTAAAAAGACAACATGTAAATAAGGGTTTGTTTGAAAGGTTAATGAAAGAAAAACAAGCATGCAATCCTCGAAAAGATACACTTGATTTGCCTCCAAGAAATAAACTGTTTCAGCATTCGTGTTCGAGTAATTTGATCCTTTGACTTCTAGATCAATAAAGCCAATCAACGAAGGGGAGCGGATTTAATGACATTAGCAAACTAATCAGTAACAAAAACCAGAGTTCAACAGGCCTCACTTTATTCAATCTGGCATGGAGAGTCTTGCAAAAGAATGTTTTATACTTTTTGGTAGTTGTAGTTAAGCATAAAAACAAGAATATTAGCTGTGTGGTGGTTTACAGCCTGCTGGAAAACAGGAGCAGCAGGTGTTTTACTGTGAAACAGCAGATAGGCAGCAGTATGGAGGAGCATTGTTCTTCTCCTTTGTGTATTTTAGAGATATTTTTGACAGAATGAGGAGGAAAGAAAATGAGGACATGGATGCACTGTAAAAAAAAAGATACAGGAATTTGGTTAAATCAAGTCAATTTCCAATTAGCTTAATGTAAATATATGTTTAATTGCTTTCAACGTAGAATGTCTAAATAGCTTTAGATCTTGTAAATAATAGTTCCTCTCACTTTATGTTTTGACATAAATTGAATGAATGCCCACTGATAGTTTGGAGTTTGAAGAAAACAAACATGATATGATGGAAACTTGTGTGGCCGTGTGTCATATTAAAATGAGTCCTGATGAAATGCAGCAAAACCACAATAAAAGTTCATTCTCAGTCCAGTATGAAACACTAAACTAGGCAGGAGCAGGTTTGTATGCTGCCTGTGAATCAATGCAGGTACAAATAATTAGCAAAAAGTCACAGAAGCGGCTGTAAAAAAAAAAAAATTGTTTTTTTTTTTGCATTTTTGACAGATTTTAAGGGATATGTGTGTTTCAAAACTGATGAGACTCTTTTAGATTAATTATTCAATCCAAATTCAGCTAACTCACATTTCTGGGTCATCGAAGGAACTTGTGTTTTCAAACTGAACCACTTTAAAGATGATTTACAGTGTGGGATTTATGGCCACAACAGTGCAGTCGCATTGGGTTTATGGTGTTTTACTGACCAGGTTGACTGTAGCTAACTAAGGAGATAAAAAGCTCCCAAAATCCAAAAATTCAGAACTCAGCACACACTGAAGAAGAGCTTAAAGGATAATTCTTTGTTGAAATTCATGTTGGAGATGAGGTAAGCTATAGGGAGGAGCAGTGCCATCTCAGGTCCGCAGATGGGAATCTAGAGAGATCTGTAGGTTCAGTAGACCGTGGCAGACTTGGAGAAGGCACTGGGTGTGACGAGGAACAAGGATGATGCCGTGTAGAGACTGGAGTAGCTGAACACCAAGATCTGGAGCTGTAGGTCGATGACCAGCAGAATGGTGAAGCAGAGACTGGTGTTACTGGCAGGCTTTAGATGAGAACCTGTGGCACAAGGAGTCATAGAAGAGCTAGAGAGCACAAGAACACTTGCTAACGCCAACATGTGTGATGGCAGAACGAGTCGACGAAGACTGGAGGGTTGAAACCAGAGTTTTATGCAGCATTGTCACTGGATAAAGTGGGCCAGCCACGCCCAGGCACACACAGACGGGAACTAAATAAAAAGGGTTGGGAAAATAGAAGAGATACAAGTAAAGGAGCAAGGCAGGACAACCCAGTCTCCACAAAATTAGCTTACAAAACTGCTTCTCAATTGCATTTTAAGGCAAATGATTTGTTTTAAGTTAAACTTATTCTCTCACCTGTGACATGGAAAGACCTCCAGTTAAGAAGTTTGAAACACAGAATCCACAAAAGGAGGCAGGAGGAGAGGATGTAGATATAACACAGTGGGGGTCTGCATCCCGTGAGGAACTTTTGGTTTTCATCTGCTTTCTAGTTATATTCAGGCGACAAAACTATGTGGTTAGTTTTAGGAAAAAGTCACACTTTTGTTGACACTTTTAATGTTATAGGTCTGGTTAAGATTAGGCGACAGATCTTCTTGGTTAAGGCTAAAACATGTAAATATTATGATTTGGGTTAAAATACAACCATTTCTCTACATCTCTATTTTCTGAGTTGAAAATATGACAAGTCCCGCCTCATCTAATATATGGTTGGTTGGCTGAAAAGGAGTGACAATAAAGCAATTAAACAAATGGCAAAGATATGTTAGTAAAATGTATTTGTGATATGTCACAGACAAATAGCATTTTCCTCAAAGGATAATTGAGAATACAGCTTAGTTGCACAGAAGTTTAATTTTCTGGAGAATTTAGTTTAACCAAGATCATAACAATTTGTCTTTTTTGTTGCAAAATGACGAGAAAGCCATCAATAATGTGCAGCACAGTGTTTGTTTATGTCTTCCTCTTTGCGTACCCACATTTCTTTCATGTGAGGTAAAGTAAAAACAAAAATCTGATTCCAGAAAAAAATTATATATGCTAAAATTATATATAATAAAAAAAATATATATATATATGCTATGTGTAGGCTGATGCTCTTTTTGTTTTATTATGTAAAAAATTTGTAATTGCTTTTGGAATTCAGCTGTTGAAGACTGCAGTAACCTTTTGAGTGAGTACAGAGTACATCGACAAAACAACAAATTGGCGGGCTAATCAAGTGATTGACAAATGTATATATGATCACGTATCTGCAGAAGCCAGATTTAAATTCCAGAATTCAGTTAAATATACATGAAATATAGTAATAACACAGGCGGATGTTCATCAAAAGATACACTTTACTAGCAAAAACAGTACGGTTTCTTTTGTTGTAGGAGAAGAAGAAGAATGGACTGCTTTGTGGTGTTCGTCTAGTTTTACTTTTGCTCCTCCAAAAAATATATGCAGTTCTGCTTCAAAGTCATCTTCAGCTCTGTTGGTTGGGTCAGCACTGATTTGCTGGGCAGCCAGAAGTGGGTGTGTAGCTGCTGCCTCTGTTTTTCATTGACCTATACCTCTAATTACAGTGCGAAAATATCAGCTGTCCTCTCACGTAAATGTCGTCCCGGAGCAAGCAAAGTTTAATCGAAACAGAAGCCCTTGCCTGATCTGACACCGAGGCAGTGAATGCTGATGGCAGTGATAGGCCGGACGGGGAAAAAAACCCCACATCTGCATTTAAACACCATATGTCAATCACAACCAAACGAGAACATTAAGGAAATTTGAATATAAGGACGTCCCTTCTACTCTTAGAGCTGACTTGAAGATAACGTTTTATTTACTGGGATGTCACTTCGCATGGAAATTCAGAAGCTTCGACACATATTTAAGTTCCAGTGTGGAATATGTTGACAGTCTTTTGAAAGCTTGTGGGCCGAGCTCTCAATAGTGAGCCGTGGAACATAAATTGCTTGCCAAAAAATTGCACAGGAAAGCTCAACGTAATACATCAAATAGTGTGTCAGAATTTACATTTAGAGAGATTTTCTGCATGTGGACTTCTCACTTTGACATATTTTCGCTGACAGCATCATGGAATAGGAAGCCTTTTCTGTATCCCTGGAGAGAATATTTTCATTGCACACTCACTAGAATTGTCCTCAGATGCTGCATCTTAATCAGAGTAGTCATCCTAATCACACATACAGACCTGGTATTTTTCAGCACATGGCAAATAAGCTCTCAGTTGTGAAAAGCTTTCACTTGACATAAGGCCAATGGTCATTTTCCTGTATATTTTATAGAGTATGAAAAGCTTCCTTTTGCATTCCTGCTGCTGTATATAGACATGAAATTGAATGTGCCTGGAAACATTTTACACCCACTTGATGTAAAGTAGCTCACAATTTTTTCATCTTCTATTTCTTTTTTTTTTTTTTTTTTTTAGAGATTAGCTTCCAGGAAACTCAAGGCCAAACCAAGATGTTAATGGTTTAATGAAGATATTTTCACAAGCAACAGGGAAAAAATATACACATTTTTCTTGCCCATGTCGAATCTTCTCTGTTTCCATTATATTTCTGGGATGCTACCTCACACATATTTTTGCAGAGGTTCTCATGCATATCAATGATATCACCAGATGAAATGCTGGATCGATAGAGTGTCTGTCATTGTTTGAATATGCTTAAGCAAATGTCATCTACCTTAGCGTGCATCCCTGCGCAAAGAGCATGAGGCTTAGTCGCAGCATAGTTGGAGCTCCAAAATTTATCTACAGTCCTTTGAGCGCGGGTTTGTGCAAGTGAGTCCTGACTTGTCTTGGTTATGAGCTAACATGGTGAGATGTAGGAGCCAAAGCATGATAAAAGCATGATCCGCCAAGAAGGAAATCGCAGCTCACCCTATCACAAAAAACGGCGCTGAATACATTGAAATGCTAATATAACTACAGAATGTCTAACGGAGGATGTGAATGTGAGAAAAATGAGAAAAAAAAGTGAGATACTGTACTGGCACTACCATAAGAGCTGATCAACTTCCATACAGAAGCATGAGGACACAGCTGCAGCCATGCTTGACGCGTGACGGAAATCTTTATCCCCCAGACAACAGTGTGCTTATTGATAATGTACCATCACGCCTGACTGGTTTCCACAGAAACGCCCAATTAATTCACCAAACTGGCATGTTGAACATTGCATTTCCTCAGTATGTTATAATTCACTAGTGCTGTAACTGGTTCTGTTCTTACATCTGAGCAAAATAAGGAAATAAATAAAAAATGCCGGTGAATTATACTTTGCATGGCTGTTGGTAATATCAGTGATTTATTTTGCATTTTAAAATGCATAGCAGAGAAGGAAGGAAAAGAAAATCCCATTTTTATTGCTCAACATTCACACCTCACTTCCATTGTCTGTTTATCCTTTCATCTCTTCTTCCTCTCTTCCTCCCTCCATCACTCGCTTATCGGTCTCTTTCCCTCCCTCTGTCCTGGCAGGGAGGCATGGCCTCACCTGGGGGCCATGATAACGTAAGGCAGAGTCATAAATGGCTGCAGAGGGAGGAGGGGGAAGCAGTAATGGTCAAGCGTTTAGCTAGAGAAAATGCAGCGGTGTGTGTCGATTGCCACAGGGGCCAGTGGAGGTCTTATTGGCTGATTTCACTCAAGCTTGACCTTTCTCATGAGGGAGCAGGGACAACAGAGTGTCTGCTGACCAACTAACACAGCTAATCCCCAAGATCCACAAACACCACGCCGAGAAGGAGAGAATCGGTCACATAAGAAGAGCCTCATGCTGGGCTGAGTCACACATCTGCGATCCACGCATCCATGTGCCAGCTGCTGTGTGTTTTTGTTGCTCTGCACATACTGTACGCAAGATATGAGGAAAATCTCTAAGCCGAAGCCCTCTTTTTGCACAATCCAAATTTCATATATCTCATCGATTTTTCCCAGTTTTTCTGCCAATTTGGATGGCCAGATTGCCTGAGCTCTGCAGTCCTCCAATACTACTAACCCAGCCCCGAGGTGAGCTGCAGACAGATATGTGCTGCCTCTATGACACACACTGCTGCCAGCTGCTGTTTTTCACCTGTGAGTCGAGCAAATCCTGGGATGATGTACCAACCTCCTGGTAGGAGTCACTAGTGCAGTGACAATGACAAGAACCCCTCGTGTTTTCCAGGAAGGGTCTTAGCAGTAGAGAACGGGAACTTTACTGCAGTGCCAGATGTAAGCCTCTCAAAGCCATAGTCATACTCATATGCCTCAGTTGTTGGACAGTTTTCCTGCGCACATTATGATATCCATAAGTCCTCTAAATGACAAAAACGCTGCAGGTGCCATACAAATTTGTGACAAATATATCTGGAGCTACCACAGTAATGGTTAAGACTGGAGGGTTAGAAAAAAGTGTTCATATTTAAGGCCATAAATGACTAAAAGAAACCATCGCTGACTAGTAGATGATGGTATATAAATCAGTCTAAAGGCCTTCATAACTACAGCTGCCTGCCTTAAACACTGGTAGCATATAGAAAGTCTTTTCTGTTGACAAATGCACATGCATGAGCTCATACACAGATCAGCCACAACATTAAAACCACTGAGAGGTAAAGCAAATGAACTGGATTCTGGATGATGATTTAACCAACAGTTTCTGACTTGTAAAACTGTATATTGGAGACTTCACTGTCTTTTTTTTTTTTTTTTTGCATCTGGACCATGTTAAACCAGATCCAGATCCAAAGCCAGTGAGCTTAGGTGGGTTAAATCTTGAATAGATTGTCATACAAAGGCTAAAGACTCCATAAAACATCATTTTTGATATGGAAAACTATTAGTTTTTACGTTGGAATGTAAAAACATGGAGATTTCAGTGCATTGTTTTGCATCTGGACCACTTTAGACCTGGTCCAGACCAAAAACCACTTTGCTTAGATGGGTTAAATCTGGAGCAGATCACATTTTTGGATCAACACAGTTTTTACTGGTACAAGCCCGATCCATGAAGACCTCCCGAGCAGCCCAGTGGATTCAAGGGATCTACTTCTGATGTCATAGGACCAGACATAACAGGACACCTGTAGAGGTCCCATATTTATGTAACAATGATCAGAGCTGTTTTGGCGGCAGATGCAGGTGATTTTAATGTTGTGGCTGATCAGTGTATATGGTGCGATTCACATTCTACAATTGGTCTCGAGCTATTTGATGAAGTTGAGAACGTGCCAAGAAACCCAATAAAGGCCAGAAACAGGACGACTGCTTGCTAGCAAACGATTTTTAACCCTTTGACGTGCAGTGTGGGTCAGGAGATGCCCATTTTCCACTGGATTTGGGTTACTTTTGATCCATGTTGTGCGTCAACGGGTAAGAGATTCTGCAAAAATAATAAACATGCTGCGAATTACTGAATCTAAATCTCCACAAAGCACCTTGAATGCATCATTCAGACTCGATGTAAACAGTTTTCTATGTCGTTGTTAGACGTTTTTTACCAGCGTATAGTTTGCAGTCTGTGCTTATTTCACATTTACCCGACACACCGACTGGACAGACTTCAGCTGTGACCTACCTAGTTCCGTCTCCATGACGATGACAGCTCAGACAGACTGATCTCAAAAAAAGTTACCAGTAAATCCGTTGTACCGTGGCATGAATCTCATGAATTTGTCAGCACACAATCGTATTGCATAGGCAGCGTTTAGTACATGTCTTGTACATTCAGACGCACACTGTTATCTACATCGCATATTTCCATAAAAATGTGAAAATTTAAAAAAAAAAAAATGTGTGCAGTAACACAGAAACACACACACACACACACACACACACACACACACACACACACACACACACACACACACACACACACACACACACACGGCCTTGCATTTATATTTAATAACGCCTCAGTGGCTCCACTACAAATGAAACATGTAGGGCATTAGCTGTGGTGGAAAAAGCTTGCTGATGTTATATAAAATGAGCTGATGATGGCTGTGCAGAAAAAGAAAAAAGACAGAGAGATACGGAAGAGACACTAGAAATATGGGATTCAATTTTTCTCTCAAAACAAGACTCAGCCTCTGCCTACTGCACCTCTCTTCTCTGGAGTCTGTACGAGGAGGATGCAGGTGTGTGTTGGACATGTGGCTTTAAATGGAAGGATCACAATAGAGATATGTGCTGTACATGTGTCCATAAGTGTGGTATTACACTTAATATAGGAGAAACTGATGCATCATTGAGGCTTCTTGTTCTTCTCTTCTCTTCTCTTCTCTTCTCTTCTCTTCTCTTCTCTTCTCTTCTCTTCTCTTCTCTTCTCTTCTCTTCTCTTCTCTTCTCTTCTCTTCTCTTCTCTTCTCTTCTCTTCTCTTCTCTTCTCTTCTCTCTGCTTTCTGTCACAGCTTTGGCTCCTGCTGAAGACAGATAACGGGAACTTGAGGTTTATATTTGCTTTATTGAGCGTTAGATTCACAAGTGTGTATTCAGTGCTGATGGATGTTCCTTATGAGCCGTGCCCAATGTGTGTGTGTGTGTGTGTGTGTGTGTGTTTTTGTGCGTGTGAGTCTACACAAGAGCCGGTGTGTCCATGTGTGTCATAATGTGTGTAGGTTGTTGAAAGTGATCTGCATGGAGAGTAGAAAGCTGAGGTTGAAAGAAAATAAAGGCAATTGGGAATATGCTCGTGTGCGCTATACATAGGCAAATGGGTTCACGCAGTACACAAATATACAAGTGGCAGAAAACTGGCTCGACTCGGAGGGTTGTGTAACACGAAGATAACAATGACGCCACGCAGCAAAATTCAAATTACTCTTTTATCCTATTTCATTCTTTTGGCTAAAGTATCCCCGTGCTTGTCATTTTCATCTCATATCTCTTCAGCTTTCCGAGATTAGATAAGAGATAATCTTCCATCTCATTCCTCTTTACAGCGTGATATTAGCACATGGTGCCTGTTACCACATATTCCTCCTCCTCTCATTTCTGCTTTCACTCCTCCTCCTCCTCCTGGAGCGACGGCTTTGTCAAAGAATTATTGTTGATATGGGAGGAAATTATTCACTGATTTTTGTGTTTTTTTCAATTTGACCTTTTCCTGTAAATATCAAATGTCTTCCAATAAACTCCCCTGAGCCCTTCATTGTACATCTATTCTGCTTCAAGTTTAATTTAAGAAGTTCTCTTCCCCTGTGGCTGATCTGATATTGTAAATCAAGTGCACTTTGAAATAGTATACATCACGATTGCCATCTGCTTTAGCATGCTTTCTTGCTCTAGAGAACCTTGGTCTGCTTGGCGCTGCTCCTTTGGGGTGGTATGAAAGGGCAAATATGGTGATAAAATATGCAATGTGTACTCAACAACATGACAACTACAGCCCTTGTGGGAGTCTGTTCAAGTTTAAATTGCTCTCTCTATGTGTGGCTCCCAGAAAACATCAAAATATACATAATATTGAGCCATAGAGACTTTACTGGAAGAACTACTCGATTATAGCAATACCACAATGTACAAGTACTCCATTACGAGTAAAAGTCCTCAATTTAAAATGGCACTGAAGTAACAGTTTAGAAATATTATTAACATTCTGCAGAAAAACTACCAGACAGATTTATTATTTTAAAGTTCACAATGATCACAGGATAAATTTCACAAGTTCCTTTGTTCCAAACTCTTCACACAGTTATTTTTCATAGAAAAGCAACTCAACAAAAAAGTTAATCTCACACCCGAAATGCATTAATACCATCAAAAGGTTTAATCTCAGGGACACTTGAATCAGGACTTTGGCCGTGTTTGTCTTCCAACAGTGACACTCAATGACACAGTGACTCTAAAAAAAAAAGACAAAATCACATCATATTGCAATATGTATCACTTTGAAATGTATTCAGTATTTACTGTATTTTGATTTTTGTTTAAATAAACCAAAACTCAGCAGAAACAGAAAGACAGGCATTTCCTATTGCATGGACTGAGCTCATTTACATTATATGTCTGAATGAGAAATGCTGTTATTTGATTTGATAGGATAGATTTTTTTGGTTATTTTTACACAAAAATTAAGCTAAAGTAATTCCAGCAAAGCAATACCACAAACGTCAATAGGAAAAGCTACACATATAGAGCACAATTCGGCTACGACTTTATGTATTTGCTTCTCAGGGTCATATTGACTTCATGCTTTATGCAATCTCTTCAGTCTGCTTGAGGCAAGTCTTAGAGGTCATCAGTAAATGAAAATAGGTGCTCCGTGTTGTAGCTCCCAGTTAGAAAGTTTATTGTATTATTTATATATTCTATTTCTATGTAACTTCATTAGAATATGATAAATAAATAATATTAGCCTAATTCGGTTAGATTCTGAACATGAATTTTATAGATTTGAAATCGTATTTAAATGTGCAAAATGGAGTGTAAACACAGAGTTTTGATTGCAATTGAGCTTCAGAGAGAAACTTTGAAAAATGTGGTCAATTAATGCATTTTTTCAAAGCGAAGAAAAGCAAACCACAGTTTAGGAAAATATAGACAACTGTTATTGTAATTGACTAATTGAAGTCTCTGCCATCTTAAGTATCAGAACATTTGATAATTTCACATTTATGGTTTCAGTAGCTGTTTACAGTAAAATATATCTGTATAGGTAATTATGTGTGAAGTTTAAAGGGGAAATCTTTTTCAGAGGATCTGCGAGCACCTCATTCACAAAACATTTTGTGACTAAAGCCCTTGGACTTCTAATGTTTTTTGGTCTGAGAGGAATTCACGAAGCACTAAAAGTAACTCCTATGACTGAGAGAAATGCAGAGATATTCCAGAAGACTTCCTAACTCTCTCCAACCTGCTAACAATCCTGCATTTGATTTGCATTTCAGAAAAAATACAGCAATAATAAATGAATATTGAATGAATGAGTAATGGAAACAATATATGTCAGTGGAGACAAATTCAAGATTTAAATTTTTTATTTTTTTTTAAATTTCGTGTTATCAGGATTATTGTGAGGGACGTGTTCCAACTAAATTCTACACCAACCAAGAGTTAACATTAGTTAGTAGTGTAATGTATGAGTAAACTTAATTTCTTTTAGTGTGTCATAGCAGTTAAATTCAGGCATTCTTTCCTAAAAACATAAAGTGAAGTTGACCCAAACAAATTGAGTTCAAATTGTTCCATCAATTTTATCGACTCTGTTTTATAGGTTTGTTTTTACAGTGTAAGACAAGATAAGATAAATTGTGAGTGACAAACCAAAGAAGTGGTTCCGTGCTCTTATTGCCACCGCTGGCAAAAATGTCCGAAGCCACAACTTTCTCTCAATCTATATTTAATTAGCAGCTCCTTTTGTGCTTTTAGGTCTTGGGTAGATACGCAAAGCACTAAACTCCAAGGCTGCTGCCTTCTCCCAGTCAGTTTGGATGAGACTGCAACCGTGAAGTGATGGATATAAACACTGCTCTGGAGAAAACATAACAAAAGAGGAAAGCGCACAAATACTTCCTGATTGGAGCTGACATACACTTTGTGTGACACTCGTGTACTGTGTGTCACCATGAATTGTATATATCCTGTTGTGTGTCTGTTTTTTCGCGAGGTTGCATGTATGTGTTCGCAGGGCTTTAACGCGTGGCTGTTTGATAATGTGGCCAAGAAGAGAGAGAAATGAGAAGACACATGATGAAAAGATGTCGAGGCCGCTGCAATCCAACTTTGTGGAACTGTTTCCCATCTCTGGTGATTTTCCCTGGGATAATCTTTTAATAATTACTGTGACACAGATGCTGAGATCCCTAAGGACCACACAGAAACGCATTTCCACACCCACTTCATCTCCTCTCGCCTTTTGTTGCCTATATGCACACACAGACATACCCTATACATTAACATACGCACATGCACACACATTCACAAGCATAAATGCCAAACCCCTAGTGTGTGACAGCCTCTTCCTTTCAACTATAGTTCTGTTTGATTTCCCTCTCATCTCGCTGCTTTCTCAGACTGGTGGTTGTATTGTGCTGAAAGGTCAATGGTCAACGTATGCTGTTAACGCTGCTGCTGTTTGCATTGATAAAACGATAGCATTATTGATCAGCGTTGGGGATGTTGCACGGTATTAATAAAGCTTTTTCAACTGCCCACCACTTTGCTAAACTTCTACTCACATCGCTTGTGTCAAGGAGGATCACTTGTACGTTGTCATGAAGTCATACCAGCAACTACACTGATAACCTGAGCAGATTTTCTCTTTTACCTGGATGAATGGAACATCTTTAGTAAAAGATAGCTAAGGCTCTTTTAAAGTAAGACTGCATAATAAGCTACTGGTGATATCGGTAAAGCTAAGTGTATTAAACAAAGCTAATCATTTGAATATTTTTTATTCATTACTCTCTATGTCTTGCCTATAAATAGTATCCCTTAGAAGTTTTTTCTTCACATTTTATATTTATTTTATGTACATTGCTTTTTGACAAGAAATTGATTAAATATTCTTTTAATGTTTTGTTGTTTTTTAATATGTTTTTTATATTGTTTTCATTTTTTTTCAGCGAGAAAATGCTTATTTTACCACAAAAATAATTAAAATAATGTAGCAATCGCAGGGCTGCTCGCTATAACTGAACTGTTGTGCTGCAATGCACCATGGGAGTTTGGAGTGTTGGGGGTTAAAATATCATTATTTTGTTATTAGTGTTTGTGTTTTATTGTGTTTTTGTAGTTTAGTCAGCCTAGTTAGTTTGATTAAGTATTATGTTGTCAGGACCGTGAATGTGAAATGTAGTGTGTTTCATGATTTCTTGCCACATTTCCAATATTGCTGATGACTGTGTGTCAAAATAAAAGCATCTGCCAGTTGCAGAGTGCATAAAAGACAGATATCCTTTCTCTAGCTTTGTTCCTCAACACAGCTCGCCACAATAATAAATATATCAAAATATCTATATACTGCAAAGTCCCACCATATAGCGAAAAATCCACGATACCAAATGCAATTCAAAAATCCACTATACAGTGAGACTGCAAAAAGTGAACTGCAATATGGCGAGGGACCACTATATACCTGTATATTCTGGCTTAACTCTACTCATTGAAACAGCTGATAGTATTATCACCATTTTAACAGACAGTAAAGCAACTTTTCATAGTGAGGGATTCAGGCTTGTTCACTGCTTTGGACAGTTTCTGCTCTGGTGTTTTTGACAGATAATCAATTATTGCCTAACCAGATCCTGTGTTTTTTTTTCCTCAATGTGGAAGCAAAACTCATTATTTTAAAAATACAATGAAATAGATAATTCATTACCGCCTTTGTATTTCGTGCCTTTGGGGACACGTGTGACTTTTCGCATTGCATTTCCAAGTAATTACTTTAATTGGGAAATTGGGAAATCGCAGATGACCTCCAATTAAATGTGCTAAAGCTATTGTTTGATTATTTCATTACATTATTGATTTGTAAAACTGAAAGCATATAACATACATTTGACTAAAGTGCACTATATCTAGTGCTAAACTGTGACCAGAGCTATGATAAATGAGATACTATTTTCAAGTGCAGGCAACATAAATGGGAAAACGAAAGGAACCGACAAGTTGAAAAACTAACAAGTTGAAAGGAGCCAACCAGAGACAAAAGAGCAGCAATCCAAGACCTACATCTGCATCACTCCCCAGGGTTTTCTTATCTCTGAGTGCTTTTCATCTTGTAATGTCAATGCCAGTGTTCACTCTACATTTGGCTCAGAGGTGGTCGCTTTCCATTTTCAGCTCAGAGCTGTCTTCGTCCATGAATTTTTGTCTAGAAGACGTTAGATTTTTTTGATCCCATTTGTCACTTTTCTCTTTGTTTTCTTGTATTTTCATGCTCGTGTTTGTTCTGCTAATTTCTGGTGATAAAACCACCAAAATGTTTTAGTCACACCAAACGCATTGCTGTAGTTTACCACATGTTACGCTGTCATGTTCACTTAACTATAAATATTTTAGCATATCATTTGCATGCTAAGTAAAACTCACAACATGTGCTGAGAACACAGTGTAACCACAGACAGTTCATCTTAAATTATGCCATCATAGGCTCCCAATATATTCTTAGAAAATGTTACACATACATTACAGACAGAGAACTTATAAACATAAAAAAGTGAGAGTTCAGAGGGATTTAGCTAAGGGGATTTAAGACGGCACAAAGGCTAGAGCAGGAACCTAAAGAACTTTAGCCATGTGGTTAAAACCAGCCTGCACTCGCCACATGAGATGTTTCCACGGTTACACAGCAGGGAAGTGCCTCCCACTGTCACTGTCTAAATGTTTTCTTGGCTTAAGTGCCACCTTATGTACCCTGATCATTACACTGTATAGTGCCTCTAAAAAGTATTTACTCCTCTTTTGTTGCCTTTCAACATGGAATCATGGTCAGTATCATCTATTTATTCAGTTGTTTATTTATTGACAACAATACAAAGCATATATATGCACATCTGGACACTGCAACTTTACACCGTTCTTCTCTCCAAAACCGCTCAAGCTCTGTCAGGTTGCACAGGTATCATTAGTGAAACCTTTTACTTTTACAAAACTTCCAGGGATTGCTCCTGAGAAACATCCCCACATGATGATGCTGCCACCACCATGCTTCACAGTGGGGATGCTATGTTTAAGATGTCGTTCAGTGTTTGATGTCTGCCACACACCATCAAGTCTGATGACCAAAAACCAATCTGAGGACAGCTTGCTCCAGGCAGATTTACACATTTGCCATTTTCCTTTTTTTTTTCTTATTGATGGATTTACTCTTTACTCCAAGGGATATTCAATAACTTGGAAAATGTCTTGTATTGATCCTCTGTCTTGTGCTTTTCAATAACATTTTCACAGAATTGCTTCGAGTGTTCTGTTGTCTTCATGATGTGATTATAGCCAGGAGTACTGATCCACAAGTGACTTGACCTTCCAAATACATTTTACATTTTTTTAATACTGCAAACATCTGAGACACATTGATTGCACTCAGATGATCTTCATTCCACCAGTTGTGTGACTTCTAGCACCAATTCGGTACAGCTCTGTTGAATTAGGTGGTGAAGGGGTGAATAATTATGCTATCTCTTATTTTGCATTATATGTTTTTTATTCACTGACATAACTTTGCAGAAATCTGTTTTTGCTTTGACATGACAGAAATATTTCTTGCGTCAAGAAAGTCAAATTATATTGACCATGATTCAATGTTGAAAAGCAACAAAAGGGAGAAAAAAGGGTGTTTACTTTTTAGACACTATAATGACAGCAGTTTCTTACCCATACCAAGTTTCTTTTGCGTAGCATCAGAGGTTGGTACTGAGGCAGAGCATCATTTGGCCATGGCAATGCCCTTTTCCCACTTTTCATGGGATAGGCTCTGCAAACTCTACAGATCACTTCATGTCCACCGAAACAGATTCAAGTGGGCACAAGTGGAGTTTGTCCCTGCAGCACATGCAGACATTTGCATTCAGCCCATCTCACCTGATAAAAAAACGGGATCAAAGAGGTCAGAATAATCCTTCTCCCTTAGCCAAATGCAGTCTAACAAGAATCTCTTCAATAAGTCATGAGACTCAAACAATTCCTTTTGCTTTAGCGCTCCATCATCTACAGACATGTCCTCCACTTTGTTTAAAACAATCACCTGAACCACAGGTGGCTCAACATAGAATGCATGCATGCATTTAGAGCAAAATGCTATTTCCAACAACTTCCACATTCAATTTGCTTTCTTTAATAAGACCATTATTTACAATATTGCGTTAAAAACACAAATATGTAATTGGCTCGGTAAAAGCACTTACTATGTCCACATGTGCATCAAGAGTGTTTCATTCTTTCTTTTTGATTCCTCAGATTTTGCCAGAGAAATGGCTTATTCTTCTTTCTAATGGTTGGTGTTTAGAAACTACATTTTCCTGCACATTCTTTATTGTTTACAAGTTTCTGTACTGTTTCTATTGTACATATAGTTTGCGATAAGAACCTAAAACTAAGAATGATTAAAAAAAGGTGGTATGAAATGAGTGTTTACAAGTTTTACTGGATTCTTTCACACAATTAGCAATGCCCAGATGTGGGTGGCACTCACAGCACAGGTGTATGTAAAAGAGAGAAGACACTTAACCTGCAGAACTCTCCTGACAGCAGACAAGACTGAAAAAACTGAAAGCTGTGATAATAAACAAACACATTAAAACAGCAATGATTGAGTTTTGATTTGTTTTCTAGCGCACTTGATAAGCAAAATTGATTTAGACTCGAAAAAATACAGTTTTTGATTGAAGACATTTACAGTCTTTGTTTGGATTTTATCTCTGTTAAGCTTCCCAGTGTAGGTAATAAGTGACTCTTGAGCAGAGCAATGGTGAATTTTAACGGCATGAATGAGAGCGATGTTGCACTTTGAAGTCTGCTAGTGTAGCATTCTAGGATTCACACTGGTAGAATAGCAACCATGAGCTACACACTACATAGCCTGCTCTGATCGTGTGTGTTTGCACGTAGGCAGAGCTGAACAAAGGTGAACAACAACATGTGGCAAGTCTGCCCGGAGATGCCTTAACAGGGAACTCATTCACGAATTTGTCAGTCACACAGGCTTCAAATGAAACGACTGATAGATGTAGAGCTGGTGTGACCCCCCTTTACAGAGAACTATCTACACCATCTGGACCCTCTGGCTGCTGCTCCCTGACTTTCTCCCAGACTTGCTGCTCTGTACCTTATCTCTGTCACTGTCTTTTACCAGGAAAAACTATCTAAGCTGACAGTATTTGCTGGTAAAATTATAGCATATTATCTACCTGTAACAAACACACGGAACTGCATGACTAAAAAAGTTTAACTTCTACATTTCTTTCCCATAAACACCTTAAATGACTGAATGGAAAGTGTGAGCAAAATAATGGAATTTCCAGATTACTAATGGTGAGTAAAATGATATTTTTAATGTGGTCTTGCTCTAAAACGGAATGCATCCGCTGCTGCCTTTACTATGTATACACAGGAAAATAACAATCAACAAATTACACACTTTGACTATTTGTTGTGCACAAGGAAATGGAATTCACTGAATGAGTAAATGAGTTAAGTTTGAAGATAAAAAAGAAACATTTCCTTAGTGTTGGATCCAGTTGCCCGACTGTGTAGGAGGTACAGGTAAATCATGTCAAGGCAAGTCACTTTAATTTATAGCAATAGTTTTTCTTCCCCTATTAGAGGCTCCCCACAGATAAGGAAGGCCTCAATTGATCCGAATGCTAAACTCAAACGTTACTCACCTTAAATAACACTATGTTATTTGAAAGACATGGTACTATTGCGGGACCGCTTGGTTATGGTTGCCATATAGGCAGCTCATTATTTTTAATGAATCCAACCTCATCCATTATCAGCAGCTTTACAGAGTTTGCATTTGTTTCACCGACCATTTGTGTTGCCAGTGACATTTAACACCACCCGCCCACATGCTCTGAATATGAGTTATTTTGGCAATGACTCCTCTCAAGTTTGGAGAAATGAATGCTTGAAAAACCTTGTGGGTGATGGAGGAGGCCAGCAGTCATGGGAGGACGTACAAGAGACGAGCATTTTTCTTGGCGGCGAAACAAATGAACAGCCCAATGCAGGGCGGTATAGCTGTCCCCTGTGTGATTAGCCCCAAAACCACAGCTTTCTGGCATCTGTTGCTGCAGCAAAGTTGGGCTATTCGGTCTCAGAGTGTTTGTTGTCCCTCCAGAGATGCAACCGGTGTCTGATTTTAGTGCTTCTATTACCTCAGACCGTATGAGAACACCTGATTGATGTATGTGAATGTGAGTGTTTGGTGTGATTGGCATTAAGCTTCTTTTGCCACAAAAATTCTCCTGTGGTCCATTTGGGTCTGACGGTTGCTGATTGGGTTCAAGTGCTTCTTGACTGCAGATGCCATTTGAAGATTGCTTTTATCCCCCCTTGAAACACAAGGACAGATAAGAAACACACTTTTCTTCTCTGTGGATTCGAAAAGCTCCCTTTCACGTAAACAGAAATACATGTACAAGCCACAACTTTTTCATTCCTCTTCGCCTTCTCTCTGGTGCCACGTATCAGGCAGCTATTCCTACCGAGGTATATACACACATGGAGAGAAGAAGAAAATACAGCAAATTGTATTTGCTTGCTCCAAGGCAATTCCTTTCAAAAACAGAAAGAGATGTTGAGAACGATTGGTCTTGAAAACCCCTTTAACACTCCGGTCCTCCACCATCTTATCTTCCCCATACAGCATGCTAATCAAAAGCGGTCACTCTCTGCTATCTCTCGGTGGGATCAGCAGCTTTGTCTAAGCCTTTGCCATGAATGTCTTAAAAGCAACACCTTATAAATTAGCACAGGTGTTGTGTTGGTTCTGAATTCCATGTAACATATATCAAAAGATTAGCAAAACCGCCAAACAAAGTCATGAACGCGACAGAATAAATCCTTTTTTTTTCGAGGTGTGGTATCGGTAACTATTCTGCTGAACAGATTGCTTTCTGTCAGGCTTTTCATCTCCATGAACAATGTGCATCTGTTAAGGTTTTTCACTGAGCTAGATATCTAACACTGCATTGTAATAGAAATCACAATTCATAAGCTTGGGGATGTTTCATAAAGAAGGCGTAGAAAATCAGGACTTATCGTGGAAAACTGTGAGTGAGCCTAACCAGGAGCTGTTTTATAAAGCTAACTCAGAACTAATGTGATCAGATTAAGCCAAGTCGGGTTTAAGAGCTGGTCAGTCAGGACTTTAAAGGAAAGAACTGAGACATTTAATACAAATCTAATTCATAATGAAGCAAATTAAAATAAAGAAACCTGCCATACCCATGAACAGCGAGCGACATAACATATTAAACACGTTTATTAATGTGAGTTTTCTTGGTGTCGTAAGGCCTGCAAATGTGTGAAATGCGGCATGACGTCAAACTGAAGTATCAAATAAGACCTCTGATGTCTTTTGCATTCTAAATCAAGATAATAGGAGAATTAATATTATCTTGCACTGCATGAACAAAGAACACAGCGACAGATTTCCTCTTTTCGCTGCAGCCTTGGGTCAGTGTTGTTTATTATTTCAATTAAAGTACTGAAGTAGCTTTAAGCCAATATTTCCCCCGGCACATTTAAAATCACATGCATGGTTAAAAAACAAATTAGCTCTCTGTTTAACATGGGCAGTAAATGCAACACTGGTTAAACCTGACTCATGTTCACAGTAATACAAGTACAGAGAAACTAAGCGAGCTTTAACTGGATTTGTATTGTTTAATTTAGAGAAATTCCAAGTGAATCAAACAAAAGTAACAGTTGACTTTCCTTTTGGTGAATCCCAGTGTAAAATTCTGCAGCTTCTACTTGTACAACTAAATAAATGTTGTTCCACTTTAAATCTGTTTCCATTTCTATGCTGACTTGGGCTGACATCATGCCTGGCATGCTACACTGCTGTCTTTTGATGAAGCACTACTTCCCTCTCTCTGAGTAGACTGTAATAGAAAACTTTACACCCTCTACAACTTTGAAATCCCACAAAGTACTGAGAGGAGAAGCTCGTCAAAGGGAAGCGGACCACCCGTGATACTCCTGGGGTTTATGGATGAGCACACTACAAACTGTTGGCAGGCGCTGGAGCACTGTGTGTACATTACGCTAATATTAATAAAATCTGAAGTGTTTTTCAGACAACTCTCACTATTTCCCTATAGGAAAGACACAAAGCAATAAAAATGTCCACAGGTGGGTGTGCGGTGATGGTGGATAACACATCGGTTTGGTGGGAAAAAAAACAAAAACGTCTAAAACCTTTCAGATTTGAATTCACAGGGATCTGAAAGTAGCCCGAATCAGTTTTTTTTTACAAGAGCAACTTGTCGACTGCAAATGCAAGTTTTTTTTGTGGATTTGCAGGCAGACAAGCCTGAATATATGTGACATGTAGGGAGCTGGGAGTGGAGGGATGTGCTGACTGGATTTTAAAACATCTGTCACATCAGCAGTTACAAATTCTGATAATACATTTCATGGGTCTCCAACTCCCTGCGCATTTCCATCTTGTCTCTCTTCCCTAAGTTTTTTTGGCTCTATTCTGCATTTTAATATGCATGCCTCGAATTTCCTTTGTCTTATTCTATTTTCTTAGTCCATCACTTTATGTGCCTTTGTTCTCCACCAGCCTCAAGCTCTCATCTGTGTGTCTCCTCTTGCTGCCATCATAATCAGTTATTTATAACTCTTACTTTTTCACTCCATTATCCCATCATTTCTCTTTACAGGTCCATCTCACCCGTTCCCGCCTCTTTTATCTTCTCTTTCTCTTTTTAATAGCCCCCTGGATGTCAACTGGCTCTTATGGCTATCGTTTTCCATTTCTCCCTCCAGCTGTCCTTTTTTTTCTCCTTCTCTGCCAATGCCCTATCCTTCCATCAATAAGGATTTATGCTGCTGCTGGGAGCAAGCAGGAGGAGGGCAGAGGAGATACCTGGGAGAGGAAAGAGAAAGCAAGAGGAGAGATCAGAGTGACCATCAGATGAAGTGCAAGAATGTGAGGATGAATAGTAAACAACAGAGAGCTCTCAAGGCCGAACTAATTGAATTCCGCTCTCCCCTCCGAGTCGGGTTCGAAGCAGCAGTCATAAGGAAATTCTGGCTGAGATAGGGAGAAAAGAAGAAAGGGGCAGGAGTGAAAAAAGAAGAGAGAGAACGTAGAAGATAGCACGGGAGCAGGAGAAAGGCGGAGAGATTGGATAACAAATATAAGAAAGAGAAAGAGTGAGAGAGAGATAGCTCCTCTGGCCAGACTAATTGAATTCCGATTTTCCCTCTGAGATTGGTTAGCAGCAGCAGCAGGCAGGCAGACAGGCTGCCCCCAGCATGGATCAACTCTATCCAACCAATCACACTAATACAGTGTTTATGTCCAATCCAGTGCAGCCCGGTCAATAGCTGCTTCTCCAGTGCAAAGCCAAGAGGGAGTTTACTGGAGCCAGAGCCAACTTAAAAAAAATGATACATAATTGAAAAGCCCCACATGTCCGCTGGAACTACAATCTAACTTACAAATGATCAGCTCTGAAAACAAGGTGAGGAGGGAGGTGCAGGTTTATTCGTTTTGTGAATTCTTAAATATCACGCGGTCGCTTTGTGCAGCAAGAAGGTGAAATATGTTTATCAAGGTCAGTGCTGGTGCTGCTCTCTCTCTCTGGAGGCAGTGGCCAATAGGAATCCAATTCCAGAAACATGTGCAGTAACCAATTTACCTTGTTCTTCAAGGATAAGTCTGGTGATGTTTTTTTTTTCCTTTTAATCTCAACAAATCTCTTGTAAAGACCAAAGATGAACCAACTGTACGAACATTTTTTACCTGCTTACCCAGAGCCTTGTGTAAATCATTCCTCTGTGATATAAAGCCCCACTGCTTCTTAAAACCCATAAAATACAACTCCAAAACATGTCACTGACTGGCACTGCTGCACTGGCTGATGTATTTCTTTATAACAATGAACATTCAGTTTGAGATGATCCACTGTCCCAATATTTGGGGCTGAAAATAGACCCAAGAAGTTCTATATTTATTCAAGTAATGTTTGCCTTAAAGCTACAGTGCCCAGCTGTTTCCTGAAACTGCTACAGCTTTATGTCAAGGGAAAGAACCTCATCCAAACTAGACATCACACAAATTGAAAAAAAAAAAAAAATCACCAGGTATTGAACTTTCCAACAGTCCTTAAATGTGTCATATATAACTTTGGATTCCTTCAGAAAAATGCAACCTTAAAATCATGAGATTTTAATGACAAATCAATAAGAATAACAGACAGAAGTGAGAACATGTTGCAAATAACTGAAGATCTGTTGATGTTTTATCCGTAATATGGAAATCAAGCTTTTAATTACTGGCAATTTAGTCCTGACAAGACTTGCAGTTGAGTTTACAGTGAAGAGATCATTAGCTGTGTCTTGGGGAAGTTTGCATACATCCGTGTTCATGTGTGTTTGCCCACCCATAATTGCACATTTGTATTTGCGAGTGTTGTCTGCACCTTGTCTGCCTGTGTGCCTCCAGCTGTGTCGTAAAGCATGAGGATGTCTCACTCTGTGCTCATTATTTGCCTCCCTCGCCGCCCTACGTCACCACCCATCACCACCCAGCCTTTATGAATATTTAACCAGTCCTCAAGCTCCTCCGCTCTGCACACTCCTTGCCTTTATTCCCCTTGCTTCTTTTCTCTTATCCCCTGTCATACCTTTTTGTCGCCGCTTTCCGTCTCCCTCTGGAACAGTTGTAAGTCATTCCTCCCTGTCCTGCTCCCTGTCTCTTCTCCTCTCTCTCTGCATGTCTGTCTCTGTTTCTGCTTTGGCACATCGTTTTTGCTCCGCCGTACACTCTGCCCCTCAACGCCCAGTCGTTGTTTCTTATTTAATCTGTTCCACTTTATTGACTTTAATTATTTCTAAATGATTAACTCAGAGTTCACGGAGGGGTGTGGTGGGGGTTGTTGTGAGGGGGCAGAAGGACATATGTTGTGAGTTGCGGTGGAAGGGGGAACCACTGGAAGAAAGATAGCGGGGATCGTGGCTTTTTGTTTTGGAGCCGGGCAGAGTAAATGGCATGCACCGTCATCAGTCTTTGATTCCATTACTGCAGCGTGACTGCAAATGCATGCCCCACTCTAACCCGCCAGCGCTCCTCGCCCTCAAACGCACCAAACACAACTGTGATATGTACGTTTCTCCATGTGTGGTCATGAAAAGGAGACACAGAGAAAGAAAGAGAGAAAGCAAATTTGCATATTTTCTTGAAATATCATACCATGTGTCTGAATGTCTACAGGTACCAAATCATTCCATTTTTCAGGTTGTCACAGTGTGTGTTTGTTTGTGTGTTTCTGTGCGACAAGTGTAAAGCAGGTACTGTTTACCTTCACATTGCGATACCTCAAAAAGAGATATTCATTACAGTGCCAGGAGGCAGTGAAAGCATAGCTGTAATGATGTTCAATAGGCTGTCAGCTCTTTATATGAAAATGTGACTGGTGGAGAGAGGGAAAAAATAGAATGATGGACTTTTACAATACTGCAGCACCCGTCCAATCACAGTGGCAATACTCACATAGACTTGGCATGCACAGAAGCTGGAAATGGAGTTGCAGAAATACATAAGCACATGCTTGTGCACCCACCTTTCTCTGAGAAGACATTTCTGATTCCAGATATCTTGATATTTTTAATGAAGTCTCGATTTTAGCTATTAAAACTGCATCATTTTCCACGTTACACATGGGAATGCACCAGATTTTGGAGGGACAAACAAGAGAAACAACACAAAAAACAAAGCCAGGCAGTAATGAATCATTATGAGCTATTGGAATGATTGTTTCTAAGATTCATTTATCATTAGATGGCCAAAAGTAGCAAAAAAAAAATGACCACCACAATGTTAGAAATTTTTCTAACCGTCATCCCAACACATATTCAGCTTATTATCACATCAGTCCAAGCTCCAGCCCCGTGTGTTACTGATGGAAAATGGATGAACGATTAATCTACAAATTGTTTCAGTTCAAACAACTAGTTTCTGAATCATTGACAATCTCTAGTTGCAAAACAGTGTTTAGAATTGTTGAATTACATATTCATAGGATTTTTAAATCATATATATGCATACATCTAGTAAACAGTAAAAGTTTGAAATTGACTGTTGCAGTAGAAAAAAAATATTTTAATCAGTCAGTTTAATTCAAGTCAGTTTTGTCAATATCACCAATTCACCACACAAGTCATCTGAAGGCATTTCACAGAGTAAGATGAAGACTATACAATCTTATATCATAGAGGTTTCTCTCTCAACAGATCCAAATAATTCTCTTTAAGGCAAGCTATTTGTTTCTTTGTTTCTTTTGACACTCTATCTCAGTGAGGAAAAGTAAGTCTCCTATAAAAGGAAGAGGCCTCCAGCAGAACTAAGTTCAGGGAGGATGGGCATCTGCCTCGACATGTTGGGGTGAGGGTAAAGCACATAGCATATAGAAATCAAATAATCAGAGCACAACAGAACAAAAACCATTGATCAGGTTGGCAAAGCAGATCAGAAATGTGTCGGTCTGGAGCCAGAGATATCTGCAGAGAGGAAAAAACACAAACTACAGGAGAGAGAAAACACTGACAAGCACTGGTGGCATATAAATATATAGAAACAGCGAGAGTGGAGGTGTAGAAGAGATGCTAAGTGCATCATGGGAAGTCCCTCAGCAGCCTGAGTTTATGGCAGCATAACTAAGGGATGATGCAGAGTTTTGAGCCTAATCTTAAAAGTAGTGAGGGTGTCTGGATCCTGTGCCCAAACTGGCGGTTGGTTTCCACCGGAGAGGATCCTGACAGCTGAAGGATCAGCCTCCCATTCTGCTTTTGGAAACTCTAGAAAGCACAAGTAAGCCTGCAGTGTGAGAGGGAAGTGCCCAATGATTATGTGAATCATCAATCTGAACGTGTAAAAAAACAAATGGGGCAGAAATCTGACGTGTATGTTATATTGGTGTTACCCCTTTCTATTATCACTGATTAAAGCACCGCCCAGCAGGCACGCTGAGTGAAGCAAATCGAGCACACACATCTCCAGGACTCTGCAGGTGAAACTCAGGAGAAAGCAGCTCGATAAGTTTTCAGGTGGAGAGAGGTCGATGCAAGAAGTTCCCCAAGTCAAGAAATGATCTATTTTTATGGGGTCCACTAGCGGAAGGAGAAGACTGGACAAGTTATTTAGCAGGATGCGTCGATTTACGGTAAATTTTGCACACTTTCTATTTCACGTTTGAATTTGTGCTTGCAGCTGCTCTTCCTGTTCTCATGGATTCATTGTCAGAAATAGTGTGTTTACGAAGTGGCGTGAGTTTCTGCTGTTGTTGTTCTGTTTAATTGCAACACAGCCGGAGAAAGATAAACAGTAGAAGCCGCTTCTGTCAGGCTGAGCGTAGGCTGACGAGAGGTGGCCCTCTGTGGAAATGAATGCTTAGATTTGCCTGCGTTGGAATAAAAAATAGCCTGGCATTTCGATCAAGAGGGACAGTTTTATTGATATAAAACGTCGCGGATAAATTTAAAACTCCAGTGATGTGGGTGAGATGAGTGGGAGGATATCCACCTGTGCAACAGGTGGAACTCATTTCCTTAATGAGCTGGTTTGTGGTGGTGAAAGCAGGAGACAGACAGGATGCTGAAGCAGACTGCGGGGACTGAGCAGTAAAATGTTAACTGAGAGGATGATGGAGGGAAGTGGAGGGGATGTAAACAGCCAGGTGTGGCTTAAATTAGGCAATGATGGAACAGTGGACATGAATGAAGCATTACTCAAAGATGGAAAGTAACTGAGTACGTCGAATCAAGTAGTTTTGGCTTGAAAAAAGTCATGCACCAGTTTGTATCTGTCTTTTCAAGCTGTGACAACTTCTAATGAAATTATGCTCAGCCAACACTGAGTTAGCTGAATTAAATTTTCCTCTTTATTCATTTTTTAAAATTCCAGCTATTTCATGATTAGAAGCATAAAGACAAGTTGTTAAGTCGATTAAAAATAATAATTTCCAACTAGAAATCCTTGTTATTCAAATTCCTGCAACAGTCTTTTTGACTAATGAAATTTCTAATGAAATTATGTTCAGCCAACAAATTACATTGAATTAGTGGAATTAGCTTTTTGCGTTTAAATTCAAGTTATAGTTGATTCCCACTACTTCATGTTTAGAAGCATAAACATAAGTTTTTAAGTTATTATTCGCAGTAGTTCAGTTTTTCCAAGTAGCATTTCCATGTGGTTTAAAATGATTTTTTGAACAGTTATATGTAAAATTACCATAACTATGCAAACATATTTATATATAGATTGGCAAATT
This sequence comes from Amphiprion ocellaris, assembly GCF_022539595.1. Taxonomy (NCBI): domain Eukaryota; kingdom Metazoa; phylum Chordata; class Actinopteri; family Pomacentridae; genus Amphiprion; species Amphiprion ocellaris. The sequence continues at coordinate 5,435,222 of NC_072781.1, forward strand.
TCAAAAGTCGCTCTGATGTTCAGTCTGTAGAACAGAAGGCTTAATATCCTGATCTCAACGATCAGGAAAAGGAAAAGTTCGGTAATCGAACCAATTTACCTAAGTTCAGTTTTTAATCAATGAACACAGACATTTGAGTTTAAATTATAAATAATACTAAGCTGATGCAACCCGACCTGTAAAAAATAACTTTTGCAACTCTAAATGTTTATTTAAATCAACAATCCAAATTTTTATCTTGCAACCCTGTATTTAAATAAGTGGTGCAAATAGGTCCCTTGAATCACTTTTCAGTGTTGTCCACTGCAATTCAGATGCAAATATCATCATTTTAACTCCTCTACATTTATCTGTGATTTACTTTCTTTGCATATTTACTTTAATAATGCAGAAATCTGGATTTGTAATAATTTCATCTACTACTATCAAATCTATAATAACTTGAGGAGGAGTACAACAAAAAGAAATTGGAGATTTGGCTTAGGTTCTCATTGAAAGTAGATTTATTTATGTTTGGTGACTGACTGATATGTCGAATTGGGTAACTTTGTAATATAATGTTAGATTAAAGTGGCAATAAATGTCGGTAAATTCTCTGTCTATCAGCAAATGAGGTTAAACAGAGGTGAGTGAACCTATGACATACTGATTAAATTATATGGAAATGTATGGAAGTGGAATGACAGTATTATGAACTCACACGACACGGGTTTTAAAATAAGATTTTGAAATTGGGTTGCATCACACAAATAAGGATCTTAACAGATGCTATTCACTTTAATCTCAGACATGTACACACCACAAGATTTAAAAATGATGGTGCATAACACAGTGCAGGGTAAAATGCAGATTATGTTGCCAGAGGGAGCCATCAGGGAGCAGCACACCGCCTCACGTGATCTCATGGGGAAGCACATGTAAACAAAACAGGGTACAGCGACTTGCTGTAACGCTCAGTTTGCAGTGAGGAAAAAGGACAAAAACAGAAGGCTGGATGAGAAAATAGTTGGGAAGATGCGGGCAAAGCTGGTTGTTTATTCCTCAGTGAGAAGTGGAGGTGAGATTTTAATGTCTGCAAGTGCTAGAATGTTTAGTGCTGCTTGGTGACGATGTCTGCTGCTCTTGATGCTCGTGTGTTAATCGTCACCGGCATGATAAATATCAAACATGTTGATGAGCAGTGCAGGATGTTCAGGAGTGGATCTGTAAAGCTTTCACATCACTAAATAATCTGTCCCGGACTGCTTCTAAATCAGGTTTCTCCTCCAAATATAATATAGGACCCAGGGCTCTTCCACACACCTGTCCATACAGTATTTGTTTCATAATGTAGTTGTCATAAGTTGTAGAGGGAGTTCTCTACAGGAATGCAGAAAGAACTTCCCGTATCACATTGCTGCGAGTGCACACGGTCTACTTTAGATCGCCCTGCAGCTCGGCCTTCACTGTCTTTCTCAAGGACTTTTGAAATGTGTGTTTACAGCAAACAGTCTGGAGCGTTTACTCCTTTAGTTTGGATTATTTGCTCAGGTGAAACAAAGAAAACTCAGGTCACATCAAATAACCGCCCCGAGATGACTGAACCGTCTGCCTCGTCTACCTTCCGCAGTCCTGGAAATGACTTCAAAAATGCATTTGATCGGCGCAATGTACACAGAACGATGTTGACATTCGAAGGCCTGCGGTTACTCATGCTTGCAACTCGGCAGCGTGGATTCAAACAAAACAAATACAGAAATATAATGATCTAAATACACTCTCATAGTTTTTGTCACTGCACCCTAGCAGTGAGAACACTCCCCAGCATGGTGGCTTGTGCTTGGTTTGATGTACAGTGTTTTTACTGATGTCAGCTCAGCCTTGCGTTGCTTTATGATTTAAAATGCAAAAAATAGTGTCATTTTTACTTAATCAGACCTCATGCATGGGATATTTAATGTAAGATTGTATGTCTCTTTATTGCTTTAATATAGCACAGTGAGCTTGTCTGTGGCAGTTTAATTTTACATTACACATGGAAAAAACATGAGCCAGCTCTGTATCCACTACATCAGCTTCATCTGAGTTAACCATAGTTTAATTTATGTCTGGCATGTGCATGAATGTACAGAGGATGAAAAATAGATTTTTGCTGCTATGAAAGCAGGGTTCTTTAATCACCTACTGCTTGATAGATTGGTGTAAACGCATGTGCAGGTGTAGCTCACATGCTAACTTCTGGTAATGTTAATTGATCCGGGTGAATTGAAGCTGGGGAATGGATGAGAACTCAGGGGGAAAGCTGCTTTATTGTCTGTGTGTGCATTATATCGTTGCGCCTCAGAAATCAATTGGGTGAAATGTTCATACACTTGTGCTGAAGCGCAGTTTGAAAGATCTGAAAGCCGCAGACAGGCTGAAGGGTAGATGCAGTAGGTGAGAGATTACAGAAAGGCTAAGTCAACTTTATGCGGATTATGCTTGAAAGTGTGAAGTCGGGAGGTCAGTATCTGAGTTTGAGACTCGGTAGCTCATGATCAGGGTGTTCTTTCTGTCTTTCTCATTTTTTAAGCATGGAAGCCTCCTTGAATTGAATTGTAAGCCAACTACAGCTTACTTCTCTGTTACTGTAGATCCAGCGAATGGATTTTTCTCCCATATTAAAAAGTTGTTTGGGACTTTTTTTTCTTCTTTATTGCATTATGTTTGTTACTTTGTTAGCAAACATTGATTTATCTTTGTCTGCGGTTGGGACATGAGCTGGATAATTTAGTAAATAATTACATATCGGAGACCTCGTGAGAACCGATAAATTTTCCTCCTCCTGATGATAACCCATTGTGAGAGCTCAGTATCTCCACAAAACCCCATCCATAATAGATTGTTATTGAGCTGAAGATCATTTTTCACCTGGGATGACACAGTGGGGATTTCTCAAAATGTCAGCAGCTCAGTATGATTGCTCAGTGTGACACAGCTATCTCATTTCAGAAGAAACCGAGACTTACAGTCTGGCTAGGACTTCCTATCAAAGCAGGGCACTTTATGGAACAAAGAGTCGCTTATGATCAGACCTAATTGAATGGAAACACACTGGACGTTTTGCATGTTTTGTTTAGTTTTTTTGTTGTTTGTGATACAGCCATTCACTTACACAGGGCTCTGTTTGCAGATATATCCACTAGCAAGCCTGCAGTGAACTTAAAACCCCCCTGGCACTCAGTGCACCTCCTTAATGCAGTTTCCTCCCTGACCACCACAGCTTTTAATCTCCGTGCTTGATCACAAATAAGATTCAGGAACATGTAGTTAATCACCACAGCGGGTCCGGCGTACACTCCCCTCACCAGGCCTGCTTATTGACTCAGGCAGCACCAACAATCAGCCTACTAAGCTTTTAATCTAAAACACAATTACCACCTATGACTCGATGGTTCCAGGCAATAATGTTTTCTGTAACTCCGTGGAAAGGCTGCTGCAGCCCTTATTTGCACACTCCATTGGCTCAGTTAGACCAATACATTTAAAAGGCAGGACAAATATTCATGCAGTCATTTATTTGTGCATGTATACATAACAAAGCGATTCCTTTATAAGCTACACTATGATGATTATGCACCAAGATAGCCAAAACAACCATTAATAGATAATGAGCATAATACAATCCAATGCCAGCGAACAATGTAACAGAATAAATCTGTTGTTCGCCACAGAATGCTTTTAGTTTGAACGTCCACAATTACAGTTATCTTGTAGTCGTCAATAGTTACCGAACAAATGGTGGGTTTTGTTTCTAACTGCTGTTCTGAACTGATTGGGGTGGCATTGGGCTAACAGAACAACAAAACAGCTTGATTAAAAAAAACAAACAATAAAAAAAAAAAAAAAACCAACCTAAAAATAACCATGCACCTCCATAATAGCATGAGTCATAATTCCATCTGAACCCATCAGCGTTTGTTCTCGCTGCTGTGATGACAGCCGTGTTTTGCAGAGGTCCCTGGTCTTGTTGTTATCTGTGAAAGGTTGCAGGGCAGATGGGAAGATAGTGCCACAGGTAGCTCTTACCGCCTCCCTGCTCTCCTCTTGATCCGGCTCTCATGTGTTTTACCGTCTTATCTTTCTGGAAACTGGCCGTTTCCACATCCGTCTCTTCGTTTTGGTATTCACAGCGAGACCTCGTCATATAGTCGCTGGCCTTCTAGACGCTGAAACCTTGGAGAGCTGCGGAAAATGATGTTCATTTAAAGCATATGGAAATGTCTGAATATGAGCGTTGTGCCTTCACATGAGAATAGATGAACACAACGAAATTTGCATCACATTAAAAAAAAAATAAAAGTGAGTGATCTGCTGTTGTAGCAACATTATAATGAAAATGTGAGGAGGTCTTGGCCCTTTTACAGTTACTGGATGGCTCATTTGAATGGGGTTAATGAGGTTTCCAACATGTTTTATCTGGAGTAAAAGAAAAATAGTAGCTTTCACCACTCCTTTTGTAAATATTTAGTCATTTTCTTTGTCAAGCTACAGAGTTGATGTTAAAAACCTCAATTTTTATATTCTTTTGATAAATATTAATGTTTTCGTAGAGTAAATGTGCTCAAACAGGCCCATAGATCATTATGCAGAATTATTACATAACTTTACCATTAAACCAGCAAGATAGTGAGATAAGATCACTGTAACTACCCTGTATGTGGAGCTCTGCTAGATGCCGGGTCAAAGAGAGTTTCACAGCTGAAGATGGGAAGCAGAAATCGATACAATTTAGAGACTACAATGTGAACACAGTTGAGGCAGCTGAACATCTCTATATGCACATTCATTAAATACAAATCACAAAGCAATGACTCCTATGTATAACACACACTAAGACACAAAAACAGTACAAAACTGACAATTCTGTGATAGTGGATGAGTGAAATTGGCTGAAATGACAAAGAAGAGACAAAATATTACAGTATAATATTGTGGGTTAAGGTTAAAAAGATGAGATAATCACCTGAAAGGAGATGGGCCTCATTTAGATGGTAATTTGGAGTTTGGGGAAATTTGATTTTGCAGACAGAGAGAGACAGAATTTAGAAAGTTGCACCTGGTTATCAGTTTATAGAAGCTACCTGGATGCTGTGGTGATGCAAACGGTCTGATTATCGATGCATCCGTTGGTGACTGAATAGTTTAGAATAACCTGTGGACAATAGAGTCTAGTACTCATCAGCAAAAGAACTTAAATGGTGTCAGGTGGACATGTCCAGAGAGGAGATTGGCCTTTCCCCCCAAAGAAGAGACCAGATGAGAGCAGACATCCTCACAGATACATACTTGTAAATTTACTTTCTAGAAATTTGTAGAAATGTAGACCTTTACATTATTGGATTGTGCCACATAAGGAGCTGAAATCCTGGCAGCCAGACATTTAACATGAGCATCGTTATTTTCCCCATTAAATCACTTCTAATTGGACACTAAACATATGAACATTATAGATTACAAGAAATGTACTGTTGTTGGGGATATTTTACTTACCCAGGGTTCTACCCTTGAAGAAGGTAACAAACAGACTGCTGGCTTGAAATTACATCATTGCAGTGGAGAAGACCCTTCTCAGCATGGGGGGAGATACCTCGCTCCTCCCTCGAAGGAAGAAGTACAAATATAACAGCGTTTATAGTGAACACAAACTCTTTACCTGTTGGCTCATTGTAAATAGGTTGTAAGCTTAAGCCTTATGGTTAAATGTTTCATACCATGTAAGAAATGCTGAGTCGTTCTTTCCAAAGAGTCAAACCATTTATCGATGTAAACAACTTTTCTCTGGTTGACCTTAAACCTTAACTTTTGTGACCCCTTAGGTGACTGTTCCATAATTACGCTATACAAATGCTATTCCACTACCATGACTGAGTGTTCCCCAACGACAAAGATGCAATAAATGAACAACCAGATAACAACCTAAGGGCTTGTGATTGATTTTACTTCCACGCTGTCTAAATGATTATAGGGAAGGTTATTCTGACTGAATCATTAAAGCTTTCTAGATGACCACAGAACATGTAAACTAATAGATCTGTGGAGAGCATGTGTAAATGATCATAAGAGAGGCTGTTGTCCATGAAAGTACAGAAATTACCTTTCATGTGTTTAATGGATTGTTCCTGAGGGTGATGAGCTGTAGGAGTGGAGGTCGGAGGCAACTACTCAGTTCCAGTTCAAAAGGTCAGGTCCAACAGTGCTCTTTCTTGTGATCCTGTGGTTTGTAGTTCTGACGGAGGGTCAACAGCTGCTTTTGCTGGTGTCTTGTTATCTCCACTCACATTGTGTCTTGTTTTGTTTGAAGATGTGAGCTACGATGCTCTTTTAATACAGGCTTTCCTGAGGGCACAAACCTCTCACCGTTCTGACAGTTTGTCTGTGTTTTACATTCCAAAATGAATAAATTATGGAGTGTTGGTTAGTGTCTTAGCATTGTGGGATGTCTGTTGATTAAAGGAGACACTGGTGCCAGCTTTAGGTTGTCATTGTGGGGATCCCAGGTCAGGAGTGGGGGTAGAAAAAACTGTTGTTTCCCTGTTTATTGTCAGGTATGCTTTGTTGTTTGCATGTCTGATGTTCATCTTATATACCTCTCACACCAGATTTAAAAACTGATGTTTTATTTTCAAAACACACACACTTTGTTTATTTGTTTTTGCAAACTGTAGGTGACCAAGTCTGTTTTATACATTTATTTAGTGACCAAGACTGAAGTGTCACCATGAGCTCTGAGAAGTTGGCAGTTTTCACCATGTGCTGGCATTTTTCAGACCAAGTTACTGATTAAATGAGATAAAACTTGGTGGATTCTTTGGGAATGTTAGCTGCAGGCACTCTCAGCAAGATGTGTGACAGAACATGGATGTATGCAAATGTGTATGATACAACACTGTAATCCACCAACCTACCCTAAAAATAGATAATGGAGAATATGTTTTAAGTGTAATTGTAACCTGTTACATTCATTAAAAGTCACAACCACAGTCTGCTACAGTGAGCAGTGTACAAGTGGAATTTTAAAGGATAGTATTTTCTGAGCTCTTATATGCTCGCTGGTTCAGAGCAGCCTGTTAAAGCATGAGGAATAGCTTCCTTCAAAGCACTGTGATGATCCACACACAGTAAATTATTGAACAGTATGTTAGCAAATGACACAATCTGACTAAGTGTTGTCAAAGATTTAACTAATTAAGGCAACATTTTCCAATCTCTCAGTAACAAGTGTAACTCAGCAAGACCTGATGAGTTTCAGTGTAACTGACCTCCAATGGATACAACAGTTGATATGCGTTTACCTGGTTGTGACCATTGATATTGCCCATTAATACCCTTTTAACAAAATTCCTACACCAGACAAAAACTAGGGACGATGAAGGACATGTTGGAGTCACAACGTGAGATGGAAAGCAAAGCAGACTCATGCACAGCCACAGATAAACTTATTCACTTACTGCTGCTTTCCGAAACCGTCTCACAGCAACTTCAGTATGAAGATGTACACAGACCAGGACAGAAGGACACAAACTAAATTGGGAACTGCAAGTACTCTTTTAGACTGAAAATTCTTTGAGGAAAAAGATCCGGGACAAGCTGTTTTTTATCCTATTCTTAGTACAGGAACCACTACTGAGAGTTAAGTCCAAATATTAAGCATGTATTAGTTTTTCTGCACTGATACCAAATATAGGAAATCAAGGAGATCAATTACTGATATTTAGCATCGATACATGTGCAGAAAAAAATCAAACAATCTGGCATTAAAATTTACAATAACACAAACTTCAATGCAAATGCCTTGGTTTTTTATGTACATGTTATCATGGTAATATTTATTTGCTGTGTGTGTGATATTACTTAACACAGAATGGTGACCACAGATGGAGAGAAGCAGCTGCATTAGAGCCAAAGTAGCACAATTTTAAATCCATTTATTTCATCTGCAATCAGTTTTAACAAAACCAATATGAACATCTGATTGGATGATGGTCAGGCCGATTATTGGTCCATCTGTAAAAGACATCAATCTAAAGGAAACTCAGTTGAAAATATTATGTATTTTTTGGAAATGCTCAAACAAATGAACACTGAAAGTACTAGATTCAAAGGCAGAACTTCAAAACAAGTGTGTTATAAGTGTAAATATCTTGAAATTGCTCCAGTATGAAGTTTAATCTGCTGGAAGTAGTTTAAATATGTTCTCTATCCTGTAGAAATATGTATTTATACTAGGTTCAACAAACAGAGAGGAAAATAGAAGAGGCAGCAGTACAACTGTAGAGATGAAACGAATGCTGTCATTTGTTTACCATGATATGATATGCTGTCACAAACCTTAATCTTCTGTCATATTTGCAGGTGCATATTTTTTTTTCCTATCTGTAGACAATACAGAGCTTTCTGATAATATAAATATATTTGCTGGAACACCAGCCTACAAACTATGTGTTTATAGTCAAGAGTTGAATTGATCAAAGAAGGTACAGATGGCAATACTAACTTGTTTTTTTTTTGTTTGTTTTTTTTAGCCATTGAACATAGTATTCTTAGATAGAAATCTCTGCCACATGCAGTCAGTGTCCACATTATCTGAGTCCTTTGAAAAAGCAAAGGCAATGGTACCAGTCTCTACAGTTCATATTCCACTCCAAACAATGACTTCTGACGGTGTCCCAACAAAACACTGGCCTTAATAAATGTATAAAACGGAACTGAACTCAACAAATTAAATCCGTTTTGAAAGGCTTTTCTATTGGATTGTATTATGTAGAGAAATAGTTCACGCTTTTATGTCTACCTTCTTTAAATCCTGTTAAATGTGCTTCTAATTTGGCATTTAAGAGTTGCTGTGACAAATAGCTCCTTTGAAGGCTATTGGAGAAATTTACTCAACATTAATCAGCAACATCCCTCATTCTCTAAGGATAATTCTATTTGTCTTTTAGCCAATATTGAAATTCCTCCTAAATGTGGAAAGCAGCAGCTGCTTTGTATTCAGAGATAAAGACTTTTTTTGAAGCCTATGCGTTTGAGCCTAAGCATTAGAGTGGATGTTCATGAGGTAATTTAGGCCATTTGGGCACAGGCCTCTTTTTTTTTTTTTTGTGCTCATGAAGTGTCAGTGAGTTACAGCTTAGCCCCGGAGGGCTGTCGCTTTGAGCCCTAATGAAGAGCAGTATGTCAGTGGCCATATGGCAGGAGTCATAGTGTTAGTACAGACGCTTGGTGCCAGCTGAGACATGTTAAGGTGGCAAGTGTGAGTGTGTATCAGCCCCCATATATGTGTACAGTATTTACATGCACAGATAATTGTGCCGAAAGGCCTGCATGGGTGCTGTTTGTGTGCTGTTTAAGCGTCCTCGTGAATGTGCATGTGTGGGAGGCAGTGGGCAGCACCATGTGCCAACAAGCCTGGTTTAAGAAAGCAACAGACGGCCTGGATTTCTATCAGCGTGGGTCAGTGGCCGAAAGTAAGGCCTGAGAGGACCTGCTGGGTAGACAGACTGTCGGCCGTATCAAGTAGACAAATGGGGCCACCCAGGGCCCGGGGACATCCAGCAAGGTCAGGGGTCATTAGCAGCACATGTGACAGGATTGTTTCCTATCGATATGTTTGCTTTCCTTTATATAGGTGCTAGGGATGCAACTGGTTACAGCCATTGTTTTGTCTTGTGATTATTTCAATCTCAGTTAACTGATTGGTCAATAAAATGTCAGAAAGATTGTGAAAAAGGGCTAACACAACAGGTCAAAATGACATTTGCATTTGAAGATAGTCAGTTTACTGGATCAATATATAATTGAGGGACTTTTGAAGTCCATGGCATATATCTTGCCTGCATTTTTATTAAAAATAAAAAACTAATGCTTTTTTATGTTCAATATGATCAAGTCTTTATGAATTCCATAATTATTCATTAAGGAAACAATCATTTATTAATAAAAAAATGACCAGATAGCACTAAAATGTCAACTGAATAAATGTCCAAATTTAATAACAACCACCTTCTAATTAGCTAAACAATGATAAAATGACCTTTAAAATAGTTTTGATTGTATTCGTTTTTGGCAATATATCAAAATGTCAACTATGTTACCTGTCAGCTATGTTACAAAAAGTCCCGCAATTATATATTGACCCTACTATTAGATAAAACACAAGCAAATCAAACATGAATGTACAGCTGAAATAATTCAATGTTTGAGATATTTTCTTTGGAAAAATAGCTCAGATACTTATTAAGCAAAATAGCTCCAAGTTGGTTTTCTAAGTATTGACAGTTTAGAGGTCCCGTATTATGGCCTTTTTCAGCAAATTAATCAAACTCTCATATGTTCCCACAGTGTGTCAGCTTAAAATAGTGCAGAGATGGTTCATTTCACCATGACTGTCTAACCCCAGGCTTTAGGGATGTTCTGAATAGACAGTTTTGCTCTGAAAACCAATGAGCTGCTGCTGTTCCTGTCCTTCAGAAAGAACACACTGTCTGCACAGTTTGACCTGGACGACCATTGGTTGGTTAGGTGCTACACAGAACCTGGAACGAATTCTGACTGGCTTGTAAAGCTGGGAGGCTAACTAGTTGCAAGGAAATGTCAGAAGAAAACATCATTGTTAACAGCTTTTATTTGCCCCTTCACACCCACAAAACACAATTAAAATGAATTTTCAACATATGGCACCTTTAATTAATCAACTGATCATTTCACATCTTGTAGCCACTATTGCATTTTTCTTTAATTTTTACCATTAAAATAGATTTTTTGAGAGTGGTTCAAGCTGTCAGGAATCCATATTTAAGCCTTGGATGTTCTATGCATGAAAGTTACTTGATCCTTTTAAAAATACTGCCAAAATATGCAGAAGAACTCATCTTCATTCCTTTTAGTGTGCACTTGAGGTGATCTGCAGCCAAGAATGGCTCCATGATTTAATTTACAGTCATCAGTCCAAAATAAAAAAGTAAGAAAATGAAATGCAAAGAGAAGTTGTTTGTTATATATATAAATATATGCAAGTAATGCAAATTATACTTCAGCCTTTTTGTCATAATCCAGCATTGCCTGGGTGTATAAAGGACATAACAAATACACTTTAATGCCCTAAAAGACATTAACAGTAATGACCTTATTCATTTGACACCATTACAATTACGGAGCCCAGAGGCTCAGCGGCTTTCCAATGTGTCTCCCTCTTTCACTTTCTCACTTTCTCTCTCTCTCTCAGTCATTTAGTCTCAGATGCTGCAATTCAACTCGCAGTTTGATTCACAGTCGCTTATCATGCATACATCATCCTGGCAAGACGTGTCTTCATCAGGCAGAACACACTGACAAGCACAAACACACACAAACGGACAACAATAGCGCCGGCACATTTATCTTTAAACACCTTTTGAGAATTGGGGATGGGTGTGAAAGTACCGCAGTAAATTAGTGGAGAACAGGGTAGAACTAATTAGCCACTGTTTTGCTCAGGGAGGATGGAAAGGAGAGAGCATGAGAGATGAGATGTGTTTAACAGATGATCTATACGCGGGGTGCTTCGCGATGATAACCCCCACCGAGAGAAATTATTGCCGTAAACAGAAGCTTGCATCTCATAAATGCATCTACATTCATTTGACTCGACGGCGGCCTCATGATGCCATCTTTGGCAGTAGGCGATATCTCTCTCTCTCGGCGAGAAAGTAGCGTTAGCATCTATTGGCGTCCATGATAAAACTGACAAAAATGAGTGAGAGGAAGACAGAGGTGAGACGGAGCCGGCCATCTGGCACGACAGCAGAATCCAGCAGCACCTCGATGACTTCGTCCACATTCGTGTTTGTCCAGAGCACTGTGTGACCCGCAGTACAAACTGTATAAACAGGAGGGAAGAAATGACCGTAAAGTTGATGCTGGGCACTCAGTGACTATGATCTGTCCTGGGAGAGTATTTCCTCTATAATGTTCAAGCTGCTGCAGGAAAAAGGTTGCAAACCATACACCAAGGTCAAAAGTTCGTTTTCTAGCAGAGGCTGTTCTTTACTCTCCTTAAAAACTTGGGTCCCCTGGAGATGCAGTCAGCGTAGAACTATACAAGATACTGAATTAATTCAGATGCTTCCTCTGCTGTCTCTCAAGCAACGCCAGCGCTAGCAGTGACAAATAGTCCTCTGGAGTCACAACAGTAATTTAAGCTGTTTTCTTGGAGAGGTTGGTATGTGTGAGCTCTGCCAGTCAAACACACTTAAATAATACCAGCCAGGAGTCAGGAGGTATGTGGTCACATTCCTTCAGTGACACGGCAGTTTGGTTGATTTTTGAGAAATCAATTTTAAAGATAGGGAATGCTTTTACACTTTTCATGTTCAGAAAATTTCCAACAACGAAAGCATTGTCACCATTGTAGTCTTTTCTTTTGTAAAGTGAAACATGCATAGCTGATATTTGTGTATCTTGTCTATTTGTCACACAGACTTATGTTGTCTCCTGTCAGATTTAAGACCAGATTTGTCTTTTTGAAGTCGTCATCATCTCAGAGTCGTGACTGTTGACTGATTTTCTTACAAGTTCGTTTCCTCATCACGAGGGCATGTTTACCACTTCTCTGTCGAAATGAATTTTTTTCCCTCCCAGAATAGCAGAAAAACATGTTACAAGAGCTTCTGTGGGTTTAACTTGTGTATCTAAACACTTGTGCTACAGTGAAAGAATATCTATAAATGAACTGAAAACATTGTAGCAACATTAAGGCTACATACACTCTGCAATGCAACACTTGCTGTACTCTGCTATAATTGTACTCTTTCATTCAGAAAGAATATTTGTTATAGTCCACATGTAATTGTCATTGTTGGACAGGTTTAGTTGAACATTGTTGTGTGAGACTGCATACCTTAGACCTTTGACTCACCCAAAAATCTAAATACAAAGTCTCCATTTGTCAGATATTTTTGAATTATTTCATTTAAAATATGCTTTTATGATTAACAAATAAATGCAGAGGGCCATCATTATTGTTGTATAGCTGGTCCAGGGCTTTGTCTTTATAATGTTTACAATATGTAAAAGGATGAAAGCCTTAGTTACTTGAGAAAGGTGTAGTGATTTTGGTAAAGAAAGCTGCTTTTCTGAACTATGACTTGTCTTGAGAAAATGTTGGGTGTATCAAGCGCAAGACTGAAAAAAAAACAAGGTTTTACTTTTTGCCCTACACTCAGTCCTAATCCAGGGTACAGTATTTATCATAAACAATTCACCCTCCATCCATCATCTATACCGCTTAATCCTTCTTAGGGTCGCGGGGGGGCTGGAGTCTATCCCAGCTGACTTAGGGTGAAGGCAGGGCGGTCAGAGATTGAGCAAAAACTCGAGGTTCATGCTGAGCCTGAGAGAAAGAAGGTGGAGAATGAAATAAGAGGGCTACTTGACGAGAGGAGAGCCAAACAGACAGAGTTGAGACTACTTGAACAGATAGTGGAATTAGCTCAACTGCATGGCTGGTCCACAGGCGATTATTATGGACCAGCCACAATAATCACCTTGTGAAATACATTCGCACAAAGATAATTAACGTTCAGGTAAATATAAACAAAATAATCACATAATTCATCTCGTAGAAGCAACACTTTCTACAGCTCAATTGTCTTCACTCAGGAGAAGTTTAAAAATGAGTAGTTTAGCCAGCAGCATCCTTATATGTTTGGAGTTACGGGGTAATATCAAAACCGCCAACATGGCAGTTTGGTTGATGTCATGCTCATGTCTTAAGCTCACAAGTATTGTCAAATACATCTTTCTAAAGCACGAGTGTTGGAGAGGTTGCCAGTCTATTGCAGGGCTACGCATACAAACAACCACATTAACATCTATGGACAATTTAGAATTAACAATTAACCTGAGCATGTTTTTGGACTGTGGGAGGAAGCCAGAGTACCTGGAGAAAACCCAGGTATAATTTGCATTATTTTGAAGCAGCCATATAATTTTAGAGCTTGATGTTTTCATATTTCTCTTACATAGCAGTGCATTATACACCGATCAGCCTCGACATTAAAACACTGTGTAGTTTGCTCTAAAACCCATGTGACCCTCTGGCGCATAGAAATGGGTCCTCTTCCAATGTCTTGTGGTGTTTGTTGCTGGGATGATAGCAGCTTTTGGTATTTTGGTAGATTGTGAGATGGATTTCTGGCTCGTTCAGCTTTATTCCAAGAACATTTTCTTCGATCTTGGGAGTTTGGATGCTCTCTGCACTGCTCCTGAGCAGTTTTTGCAGTGTGGTGGACGACATTGTTCTGCTGCCATTGGTGTGTGCTGTTGCCATGGGAGAGCATGTTTGGTCTGGAACAATGTAGGTGTGTGATATGTGTCAAACATTGCGTTCATAATCAATGTTATACACTTAATCTATTGTAATTCTGTGGCTGATTGCTGCGTGTTATTGTATCTCCATTGCGAAGTTTGTTTCAATTTACTCATTAACTGTCGCAAGCATTTTAGGTGTAGATATTTGCTGCCCAGTTCCTTAGATCAATGTTATCATGCACCACAGGATTACCATAGTAACCAGCATTAATTACCTGGTAACCATGATTTGACAGCCTGTCATTTGATATAAATAGACACACAGTGTAAGAAAGGTTAACAGTGTCCTCTCCCGCCAGCAGAAACTGTAAAGACACTGATGCTTGTGCTCTGTAGAGCTTTAATCGAGTCTATGACCCTGTCCACTTTTGGATTTTTTAAAATCTATTTATTTATTTTTTTGCTGGCATAGGCTTCAGGGAGAAAAAATGATCCTACAAATTCGTGATAGTGGCTTGGAAAAGCAATGAGATCACATTTAGGTATTGGCAGCACACAAAATGATCAGTTTGGATCCTCTTACTGGTATCTGGTTAAGTCTTGTCCCATTGATGAACAGTTGTAAGAACAACTTCATACCTCTTGTCATGAGGGCTTTTGTTCCATCACTCCCCGCAACATCGTACAACAGATCAGGTCATTTATCGGTAAATTAAGCAAAGAATGACTAGATTTGGGTGTTTTTACCAGGAAGTTGAGCAAGCATAATGTGTTTTTGTAGACAAAACATCAAAATTGAAATGCAAAAATAAGTATTTTATGTTTAAGTAATCTCTACCAGAGGTTAACTGCGATCAGAGTATCTCCTTACTGTGATTCAGCACACAGCAAACACTGATAGCTCTATTTATAGTACAGCAGTTACATTTAACATCCAAAAGCAAAATGAGCAAGCAGACCAGATGCTCTTGAAACTTGATGATGTAAAGATTGAAGTTGTTTTTCTGTTTGTTTATAAATATGATAATATGCATACATTTATATATTTTTTTACATAGTTTAGTGCAATATGTATGCAGTTACCGACAATCAATGAGGTTGTTTCATAATAGTTACCGTTGCTCTTTTGCATTTTGCATGACTCAGACCGCATGTATTTGCATATTTCGTATTTCTTCTGTTTTTACAAGCCATCCAAGCTATCAGGACAAATGCGTCCCTATGTTTTAGCTGCTTCTGAACAGCAAAAAATTAAAAACATAACACAGATTACTGACAATGCCGTAATTGCCTCTGTCATCCCCGAAAATTAGTCTTGGCTCATTGCTCATTACATTCCAAGTGTGAGATTTTTGAGTTGAAGTGCAAAACAGAGAATCAGACTCTAATTGGCAGGGAGGTCCAGAGGGGGCGTTTCTGCTAACTTTCATTCATATTTGCGACACAGCACAGGAGGAGTGCACGACTGCACCTTGTGGTTTTACAACCCAGGCGTGTTTAGGAAATTTGTTCTGGGATTTGCACTGGCAGAGAGGCGAGCTGTGGGTGGACTCTGTTCAAGTTCATCCATGCAAATGTGGTAGTAAAGCTTTAATCCTACTGTATACTATGACTAGGAGATACAGCTGAAAAATTTATCAGCATAAAATGTTTCATTTTAGTGCAGTAAATTATTGATAATTTATAAAAAGACCAGGGGAAAAATGTTAAAATTGAATTTTTATTTCAACTTATTTACTCAGGTACACAGGCAATAATTTTAACACAACAATGAAAAGCAAGCACATAAATAAATAAATCCACATTAATAAAAACAAAGACAAAATGAATCATATCATCTTAATTCACATTAAACAGAGGAGGCAAATAAAATCTTGAGCTAGTGTGGGACACAGAGTCGTGGATATTTTTTAGACTGTGAAGTTCATTTTACAAAAACAACTACTTTCCTCTGATGGTACGGATGAGGGCAAAGAGAAGCCCCGGCAGACTAGCACACCTCGGGAGACCTCCATGCAAACCTGCGAAGAGCAACCAAAGGACCGTATTATTAAAAGGATAGGATTTGCTGTGTATGAGCCCAATAAAACACAATAATCCTCCAAGCACTCCTCCTATATGCTTATTATTATTTCTAGTTTTATAATGTACTTAGGCTGTTTAATACTCTTTTTTATTGGAAATACCAGTAGTTATGCACCTTCATTGTAAATACTAGCAATTTGTCCACCTTATTTCTTCAACCAGCATAATTTCCACGTTAATTGCGTGTTCTTTTGCACATTGGTTCCCTTATTTTTCTTAAATCTAACATGGGTGAGCTACTGGATACCCTGCATTTCCCCAAGGGAATGAATAAAGCAATTATCTAACTTTCTATCAATCTGTCTAATGAAGGAAGAAACACGCTTGGGGTTTGTTCATTCAGCCGAACTTTGCATTATGTGCATTCATGGCAATTTGAACACCCTATTGGACATTTTTTAATTGCTACTGATGAAGTCTCTATTTCCAGTATATAGTATAGCACTTTAATGGCCAGTCCTAGCAGATATTTCCTTATAATTTTACATACTGGTCCCCAAATCTTCTGTCAAGTTTTACTGATATTATTATTTTAGTTTATTTTTAGTTATTCTACCAGGTACGGTATGCGATTAACAAACAGCTTTCATTACTGAAGAACTTGCCATGCCTTGTATCTACATTTCATTATACATCTTAATTATGAATTAAAAGTTATTTTTGCAAAGCTTTCATCCTTCAAACTGTAGTATGCGTGGAACGGACTCACACTAACAAATGAAACAGAAAAAGAAATGCATTAAGATCTCACGAGCAGACACGTTCAAGCAACATTTCACAGCAGCACTTCAAAAAGTTTAACTTTGAACCATCTACTGCATTAAAAATACTTTGACAGTCAGCAAGATTGTTAGAGATGATACCCTTGTCTGAGCACCAACAGATGTGAGGGGAATCGGTTGTTCCGCTGAGATTTTTTCTCCTGTTCCTGCATCTGCACATAAACACAATGCACAAAGAACAAAAAAGGTCTTCCAGAGTATCTTTACCTTTTTTTTTTTTTTTTTTTACAAACAGCTGGCCAGCAGCTGCAGCAGCACTCGGGGACCAGACACCAACATAGGTGCTAATTTTCTTCAAACCTCCTGAACTGCAAGGAGAAAAGAAAACAGATAACACTTCAAACACGATGAAAATTATAAACAATACTGGAGGAACTCTGATCTTTAAACAAAGCAGTCGTACCGTGACAGCGCCTCGCAATTTCCAGTTAAAGCAGAGATAATGGCTCTGCAAACCATAAATTCAGCAGAATCACAACAATTACAGGCTGCTGCAGAAACCTTAAGATGAGCGTCTGTGTAGTTTTATTTATTCTCTATTAATGCCTGTGTTTCAAAACCCACACATGCATTTGCAACAAGCTACTCCTGTCTCTGCAAGTTTGCTTTGTTAAACAGAAGTCATGGGCTCCTATTATTTAAATAAAATCTATCCTAAACAGTTTGCAGAGGCATACTGCTGCCTTGACAATCCTAATACATCATTTTAAATGAGACGATTATGGTAATTTTTCCTAATATTACTTGCCATTGTATCAGAACTAAATCCACTGTGCTTGAATTTAAATATCTGGCGATGTCTCCACCTAGACATTGCTTACCCATTCATCTTAAATTTTATTTTGCAGCTTGACTGTGTCTTGTCTTAATAGAAAAAGTGGGTATTTTCACAATAAAAGAGGCAATTAACTTGCAAAGTACAATCACATTGTTGAAATAATCATCTTATTGTGGTATTGTTGCATTGTGCTCACAATAAAATGGTAATTAGGTTTGAAGCGTTGATTGTTTAATTATAAATACTGTCTAGAATTAACAGTTAAAATTGTTTTGTTTTGTTCTTGCAGGACATTCACTTTGTACATACATTGCATATCCAAAGTGCCTTTATGTGTGTAACGGCAAGTGACGGAGCAAAATGTTGTGGTGCCTTTATTCTTAGGGCTGCAGTGAAAAACATCATGTTGTGATAATTTTTGACAGATTCTGCGATTACAATATGAACCATTATATTAGTGGAAGTGGCAGTTTCGTAGAAAAAAAAGTCTAAAAGTGATGATGTGATTCTTTTTGCTGCAGTCTGTACGAGACAAGCACGCTCCCTTAGGTCTTGAGAATATGATTTATCGGCTGGGTCATCGCTGTAGCACCACAATGCTTCATTTGAAGTGGTGTATTGTGACACATTTCACCTTTATCAAAAAATTGCATCTCCTGCGGTTCAGATATTGCACTTTTCCACACTAATGTGTCATTTAACTGTTGAGCCCTACTTTTTCTACATATCTGAGTGTCTTTTTAAACTGGCAAATACAAAGTGCACCATGCAGGGTAGTCCAGGAGCGGAACAAATCACAGTTTATTGTTTATGCGCATTTGCTGTGCATGTGTGCATCTCTGTTTTCCCTGTGTATTTGTGTATATGCGATTATGTTCATATTCATATGGTTGGAACGTATGGAGCGAAATTAGTCTCAAAGTGGTCACAAGTGTGACTCTACATAAGCATTTTTCTGCGTCTGTGCAGGTGGCACTATGTGTCTGCTTGAGATTAATCTAATGGTGGGAAATTCAATCAGACCCTGCTGTTGAAAACACCCTGTGAAGATCCATCAGCAGAGCAGGGGACATTTACACAGCAGCAGTAGCAGCAGTAGCAGCAGTAGCAGCAGTAGCAGCAGTAGCAGCAGCAGCGAGGGGACATTCTTTACAGCACAGACAAAGGGGAGGAGGAACATGCCGGCACTCTGGACTCATTTCAGAAGCTCCCATTTGTGCAGGCGTGGTGCTGTGAATGGAGAGAGCAGGCAAATGACAAAGTTAACAAAAACAGTGAAAGTCACAGCAGATCTTTGTGAAATAATGCATGTCATTTATTCATAGCGTTCCCCAGCTTTGGTCATGCTCTGGTCCTGGCAAATTAAAAAGGCCTCCTTGTGCTGTCATGTGGCATTTTCTCCCTTTATCTCCTTTATCTGCTTTTTTTTTTTTTTGCTTCATCTTCTGCTCTTCCATCTGTGGGAAATGGGTAGTCCAGTGAAGTCAAAGGAAGATAGAAAGACAGACAGAAAGGGAGAGGTTAAAGGAGATGCAGCCATGAGAGATGAAGTTCTATTATCTTCACAAAGCTCAGTTCATGATCTTATTTTATAGCACTGAGTAGTATTGAATAAACCTTAATATTCTCTCAAATACTTCTTTGCCATCTGTGAAGTTTGCTCGGCATAATAGAAGGCACTCAACCAACAGAGCCATCTCTATGCTTGATATCCAACCCTTGTGCTCACGATCGGCTCAAATTTGAGCAAATATGTCACTGAGAAAATGATGAAGAAATATTTTGTATTGTTTGGTGTCACCTGTATGTGCACAGGTCAGAGCCCCTGTTGTTTCTGCTTATCTATAGCATGCAGGCCACATTTAAACAACCCAGCATGCTCCTAGTAAAGGTGTTAGGATAAAAAATCTCACTTCCTCATGTGGAATTACAGCCGCGGCAGCAAGTGCACTTGAAGACAAAAGGGCTTATTGTAAAGTTACATTTGCTGAAGACCCTTGATGTGATCTCAAGCATATAGATTCTGTGCTCCACATGAGTAACATCCCTTTGAAAAGGTCTTCAGTCGGTTGCCAAGACCGCTGCAATGTGCTGAATGTTCCTAGTTGTATTTTCTATTAACGTTTTGAATGGATTGGAAAGGTGCGTGGGACATTTCAAATGAGCTGTTAGGAACCCATGCACATAACTGCAAAATGTATCTTTTCACAGCCCTATGACAAAAGTTTGTCAAAACAGTTTTAGTCAGACTCTATTTTTTAGAACTTTTTAAAGAAAAATGCCAAAAATGTCATTGTACCGCATTTTCAAACGTGATAATTTGCTGCCTTTCTGTGTCATTTTAGCAAAGCAATTATTTATGGATTCTGACAGCTGACGATTCACAAGACAGTCAATTATGTCACTTTTTATTCTAGGAATCGGGGATGGACATATTTCACTGCTTTCTGATGAGATCAGCTAATTAGTCAAGAAAATAACTGCCACATTATTCAATATTGAAAACAATACGTTGGTGATGATTTATTGGCTTTACAGGCAGTTTCAATCCTCAATATACCAGTTAAGTCATTATTATTCCTTATTCTGTTTCATAGCTCTTTACCTCCTGTTTTTTGCCTCTTAAGATACACAACAAAGCTCCTTCAGTTTTTTTTTTCTTCCACAAGTAATCTGGTCATCCTTGCTTAAGTCCCAGTGACTGATAATTAGCTTGCTTGTCAAGTGGAAGTGAGATGAACAAGCAGCTCTCTGCAAATGAAATGGAAGTGTATCCATGGATGTAACTGTATGAAATTATCATCTCAGCCAATCAGTCAGCCCTGAGTTTTTGTGACTGCGGGAATCGGCCGTGCTTCACCACTGAGAGATCACCCATCGGACCTTGCAAGCCAGAATGCAAGAGCCACAATTAAATCCCTGCCACTGCTGCTAATGATGCTAATCTATTCATCTATCAGGAGATATTCTGGCCTCGTCTCATTGAGGGTTAGTCGCTGCTTTGATCATGGCTGAGGTACTGAGGGCTCTGCACATGAAGGTAGCATAAGTCAAAAGCCTTTGTTGTCATGTAATGCACCATGGATTAGGTGGGCATATATGAAAGTTAATAAGGCAATAAGAGAATTAACTTTTGATTGCATTTTATTTTATGTGCTTTGAAACACTGTGGGATACATTAAATTTGTGTCTTTTAAAGGAAGAAGATTCACTTCTAATGAATATGTTACAGATATTGTGATTTCACAGCCATTTTTATTAGTTTGAAACAAATCTAGATATCCAAAAGAAATCCAAAGAAGCCAGTGACTTCAGTGGAATCTATCTGTTCTATAGGATTAGAATTATTCAAATGAGATTGTTTAAGCCCTGCTGCTTTTGTATGAGCTATTGTTCAAGTCAGGGAGAAAACTAATTGAATTAAAAGCTTTCTAGCAGTCTATATGTGGGAAACAGGCTGCAGATGGACAGAGGTGATGGAGACTGTATGTGAAATGATGAGTTGCACCTGAGTCCCAATTTCATTCCTGTATCCTTCTCCTCACCTTTTCCTCTCGTAGGTGTTGAACTGTGGGGACAAAACCCCTCATACAGACATACAGATGGTGATGATGGGGAGTAGGCAGCACTTGTCTCATTAGGCTTCCCCTCACCTCTCTTCTTCCTCTTTAAATTCTCAACCCAGTCTCTGGTCTGTGTTCCCTATTACAAAACACCTCTCGCCAGGCACATCTGAAGCAGCTTGATTGCATTTGTTTTCATTTGCTTTCACATGAAAGCTGCACTGTTTTGCCCCGCAAACTATTTTTGATGGACTTAATGAAAGGACTGCACAGCTTGTCACTGCGGGTGCTCGGGACATCCACATACGTCTCTGCCTGTCTCCTCACGCAGGTGAAACACGAGGCACTGAGTAGCAGTGCTTTGATTTAAAAATCGGTTTGATCAAGGATCTCCAAATACTGGAAGAGAAAAGGGGGATTGTGGCATAAACAGTAGCCGGAGAGAGCTGCAGGAAAAACAAAGGTAGATGGAAAAAGATTTCACGGTAGACTGGTGGCGCAGATAAATGTGTAAACACGTTTCCATTGGATTTTTTTATTCTTTAGTGTTCATCTTCATGCAGTAAAGTGCTGTCATATTAAAATTGTCGTTGTTGGTTCAACTTTCTGGTAATTTTTTGAGGCTGCAAATTGTGGTGCAGTTGAATTAAATGGTGTCACATGTAGATATATCTATTGCAACCATCTCATTTGTAAATTATTGTAAAAAAACTATTTAACATTATCATTATTGATAGCATTTATGTAAATGTAAATGCTATCAATAATCCTGAAGCAATGCTTTACTGTTTAATAATGCCAACCTTGTGCTTGCTTTACCTGAATAACTTTAAACTATGGTTATGGAGATGAGAATATTCTCTAACACCAACATGAACATGTTGTTTATCAGCAGTTCATTGCGTTGAATGACAAACCACACCATGGATGGATGGATGGATAGATGGATGGATGGATGGATGCTTTATTAATCCCAAGGGAAATTCAAAATTGCATAGCACACCATAGAATTTTGAGATATCCATAAGTATTTAAGCTCACATAACTTTTCATAAAAACAATACACATAATGGATCCAATAGGTTCAGATGCAACAAACATTTAGGTGGATTCTGCTTCCTTCATCATCTTTGTTTCTAGACTGCCTGAAACATAGCCAGCACTAGCTGGGAAGAAAGAATACTTACAACTTGTCTGATTGAAAACAATTCCTCAGGATGTTGTTTCTTCTTTTTCTACGTCAGAACAAGATTTAGTACTACATTTAGTCGGACTTTGCAAGACTTTTGCATCGTGGTAATTTTGTACCTGGATCATGTGTGCAGTTGGGTGACATACAGCGTGTGTCATGGTGTGGTATGAACAAGCTTGAGGCGGTGAGATGACAGCTCATTTTGCACAGCAGACGGCGACTGTTGAAGTTTAAGGCGCAATATTATGACAAAGTAATACATCCCAGTTGCATACTGCATGGAACTATATGTACATTGTAATGAAAGCTGTAGCGCAGACTTAATGTAAAAAAGAAAAATACAGTTTGGAACGCAGTCCCTTTTCTATTTCTGCTCCTCAGCCTTGTGTAACGGAGCTGATACAGCTACTGTCTCAGTTCTTGGTTGTATAGAAAGGTGCGATCAGCCAACCTCAGAGAGAGCTGAAGTGTTTATCAGAATGACACATATTCTATATTTTACAGAATACGTGTTCATGCTTTTTCTGTGTTTCTCTCTGCAGTCCTGAACATCTCTTGATATATTCATCAATATGAGTCATTTTCTAACTAATTATTTCCTCTGAAGCTATTTTTCACTCTGATAACTCTTCTCCAGTTTAAGTAATTAAAAGTGTTGGAAAGGTGTGTAACGACATATTCATGATAAATTAATGTTACAGTTACTTCCCATGTTACATTGATTCTTGTTCTATTCTCCCTTTGATCAGGTCATGTTTTCACACTGTACAAAGCAGACAGAAGGTGGGGAGGTGGCGTCATCATCGGCAACAACAGAAATGGCAGACGTGGGGTCGTTTGACACAGCACTGAACAGCCTGCGTTCAAAGTATTTTTCTGTTAAATGAAAAGTCGTCTTTTACAACTCTTTTGTAGGAGGCGGCAAACTACGACGGGTCATTTTGCTTTGTATTAGCCAACTTTGTAGCTGTTGTGAATCCTGTTTTGCATGATGCTGTTATTACCTTCGGAAATACAAACACAGCGTAGAGATTCATGTACAACAGCCGGAGAGACGGTCGCAGTGCGATGCTCCATCTGCTCAATTATAATGGGAGCTGTACACACTTGTGCTGTACACTTGCATTACAATGCATATTCCTTGTCCTGATCCAGACACAGGTCATTAATGCAGGAGAGGTTTCTGCCTTTGCTCATCAGTTTTTTGACAGTTACTTTCTCTCGTGATGTTCTCTCTTTGTGCAACCTAAAATAGAAACTTTTTTTTTTGAATATCTGACTGTGCATTGAAGGTCAAAGCAACATACTGCTGCTCTGAATCCTCATATCCCTCCTCTGTGGTCTCTTTAGAGTATAAAGCTGCGTGTCATTGCTGCACCTTGCTCACTGACTGGAATGGATCTACAGTGTACCAGATTGAGCATTCGAGTTTATATGCATGCCAAGGTCAGTGTGACTCCTCCGTGAACAGGAGGGTCAGTCCGGGGTTGTGCTTGATGCTGCATTACATCGAATGGCACTCAACTCACAAGGTCCAAAGCCGCGACTCTCCTTGTGATTGCCAAATGTCCTGCAGATGATATGACATTACCGACTGAATGTATTCATTTAGTCAGCAAACTGAAACCGCAGCAATATGCACTGAAGTGTAAGGTACTTCTTGGCTTTGTGTATAAGCAAATGTTACAGTATGAGAACTCAATAATAGAGAACTCATTTCTGTTGAAGCTGTTATCTCTGGGAATTTCACATTAGTTGAGATTTTTTGAGCTGAGATTTGAGTCTGAACGGTGCTGGCACAGATTGTAATTCCTCCATCTTCTGTAAAACATTTATTACAATGCATATACCTGAGCTGGCTGAATTCCACCTCAGTTATGAAGAACAACTGCTTCATGTTCAATCACGCAAAAACAAAGAGGTGAAGAGGGAAATTAAGAGCAAGAATTTCTCCTGAGCTTCATTATTTTGAAAGAGTGAAATGCTGCCCCTGAAGACAATATCATCATTGCTTGTTGAACGGGAGCTTGGCAGCTTTAATTTAAAAAAAAAAAAAAAAAAAAAATCAACCAGAAGCAGCGGTGACAGCAGGAACAGAAGAAGAAATTATGACATAAATACTTATCTTGCCAAGAAGAGCACTTTCAAAACACATTCTCAACCACTGATTTGACTGAGGCAGATTTTCACATCTTCTTTATAGTGATTAGAAATGACATTCAACCAAGTAACTACTTCTCACATTTCATTGGAAACATGTAGAGACAGTATTTTTGTCGTATATTATGTGCTATTCAAAATAATTTGAAGCAGTTTTTTCTCTTAAGCTTGTCAGCGACATCATGCATAGAATCAGACAAAAACCACAACACAGCAATCGTGCGCTGCCTCTATAATGATACAAACAAACAGTGAAAAGCATGGTAATAATTCCCACATTCATTATTTTCTTCTTTTAATCAACATGACAGACCAACTCGGCAAGTCTTAAGACGATTTTGAAGGGACAAAGCCAAAGCAGAAGTACTTTATTATTTCTCCTGAGCACACAGAGGATTTTTAACTGCTGTTAGATGTCAACTGCTAGCTTAGAGGGCTGGGACGCTGGAGATCTCGTGGCACGTTCCCAGGAATCTTGCTGCTGGTTGCCACAGGAAGTC
The DNA here is from genome assembly GCF_022539595.1 of Amphiprion ocellaris. NCBI lineage: Eukaryota > Metazoa > Chordata > Actinopteri > Pomacentridae > Amphiprion > Amphiprion ocellaris. The sequence continues at coordinate 5,460,589 of NC_072781.1, forward strand.
GCATATATCTTCGTATGACAGTCTCTGTGAAATTAGCAACATGCAGCTTCTGCAGCTCAGTCTAGATGTACAGCATACGTTACCTTCCCAGGTATCTTTGATGAAACAGACATACAGGAAAGTAGGCTTGCAGCCAAAATTAGACTTGTTTTTTTGCAGACAGAGAATGTGCTGGAACCTGGAATAATATGTGTGTAGAGTGATGCTGTCATGGTCAAACTAATTGTTAGGCAGTTCACTTCAGAATGCCTTAAATCTGAAGTAAACATGGAGCAATACTATGAATTTTGGCTTCATGATTACAGCCAAAATGATAATCATAACTATTTTTGACTTGCACCTTTAAACAGAGCACTACTTTGATTTTTATGTTGTGCTGGATTCCTGCTAATGTGCAAATCTTTGCATCAGAACAAGACTAGTCGTTCACATTGCATATTCTAGATGCAAAATTCATATAAAATTGTGCAAACATTTTTTTTATTTTTTTTTTAAACCCAGAAATAAATCAACAGGCAACATACTCTTCTGCACTAATGACCTGTGTAAGGTAACGTTGAGGATGCTGTTCTTCTTGGCCTTCAGCATTCATTGTATGGCAGCTTGTGGTGTTTTATCAGCTGTTTGAACAAGTTTGTTGTGCTACCGTGAGGCACAGGCACAGGTTTTATGCATTCTTTGTGTATGATTTCCTTTCGCTTAACATCACTTGTTCTAAATCTAAAATACACCCTAACAACAGCTGATAATCAATTTCGCGGTACTAAATCTTCAACTTCTGCTCCAACAACATCCAGGAAATTTTTTTGCACAGGCTGCTGCCGTGGTGGTGCAATGAGCGGCATGACGGCTCCCCAAAAGCGACGGCAAAAACATCTTGATCAGTCAGCTGGCTGTTCGTTTTGGAAGCGCTCGATTTGACATGCAGTGCAGATTTTTTTGAGCAGAGAACACACTTCAAACATCAGTTGATCAAGTTCATTGAATTGCGGCAAGCCAAAATCTTGACTAAGATTTACTTTCGCTTGTGCAGCCCGACTTTGAATTACAACCATTCCTTTTTGTTTTTTTTCTCCACACATGCTCAGACTTTGCATGGCTGTGCTGAATCACTCTCAGTTCGACTGCAGCTGTATCCCAACAGTATTGTGGGATTTCTACATGGACTGTCACAGGCTGGCAGTCAGCCAGACTGGAAGGAATCTGTTCCTTTATTTCCCTTGTTCATTTGCTTGTTCATACCCTTTTCCCCTCTGTACTGGGCTAATCTGTCCTGACAGAGTGGGTGTAACATTACATAAACCCTGGAGCCATCCTGCCGCTTGCTAATTAACTCTGCTCATCAGCCATTGCTGTATGACTAGTCGCATGAGCTCATGATCTTCCTGATCATGACAGTAAGATGATTGTAAGAGGAGCAATATTTGTGGTTCAGTCATACTTGTAATCCATCCAGTTTGCTTAGACTGTAAGACACTACGGGAGATGTACCATTTTAAATGTAATTTAAGTTTCCCAATGCCCTCATCTTTACTCTGTGTTGTCTCTCTTTGGTAGTCAAGTTTCAAACAGCTGCATTTCTTCAGCACAGAGTTCTACCTACTTCTGGAGGGGTTTGAGTAGGTGGATTATGAGAGCAAGAAAACAAACTTCAAAACAACCCTCCCTGTCACACAGCTCACACAGACTTTTCCCTCCTGCTGTACCTCCCGCTGTTTAGAATCCATTTACAGTAAAAAAGGAGAAAAAAAAAAGTCACACACGCAGAAATCCAGCCTCGTATCACTGCACTGACAGTTCTCTTAAAACACTGATGAACAGCTGTTGTTGTCCACCATCGTCTCTTGTTAAACAGATTAATCACAGCAGTGTTAGTAGATATTTATAACCCGGTGCACCAATTAAGAACCACATCATGATTACAGCCGCGATGATGGAATCTCTTAAGTCTGTTTCTCATGTAGGTTTTTGATGGCAGTCAAAGCAAGCAAGTGCAAAGCTTCAAATTTGGTGCATTAGATAGATGTAAGCACGGATTCACTCAGGCTGAATGAGCTTTACTCCTCAGTGGAGCTGCAACAATTGGTTGATTAACAAACTTAATTGCCAACTGTTTAGAAAATTGACTTTTTAAGTGAAAAAAGGTGAAATGTGGTGATTGCCAGGTATCAGATATGAGAAATTACTGCTTTTCTTGGTCCTAAATTATAATAAATTGAACATTATTGGGTTGTTGACCGTTAACAGGACAAAAAAAATCTAAAAAATTAAAGTCACTTTTGATTCTAGGCTGTTGTAATGGTTCTGTTTCATTGGTTTCTATTCTTAGTTAGATAAACAGACAGAGAGACAGATACTTTATCCATCCCGGAGAAATTCAAGGAATACACAGATTTTATTCATCCATCCATCCATCCATCCATTATCTATACACTGCTTTTCCCTCATTAGGGTTGCAGGGGAGCTGGAGTCTCTTCCAGCTGACTTTGGGTGAAGACAGGGGAAACCCTGGAGAGGTCACCAGTCTGTTGCAGGGCTACATATAGAGAAAAACAATCACTCTCCCATTCACATGGACGGTTTAGAGTCACCACTTAACCTTAGACTTTGGGAGGAAGCCAGAGAACCCGGAGAAAACCCACGCATGCACAGGGAGAACATGTAAACTCCATGCAGAAAGAACCTGGGAAGGCTGGGATGCGAGCTGGTGATGTTCTAGCTGCAAAGCGAATGTGCTAACCACCAAGCTACTATGCAGCCCAGATTTTATTTAGATAAAATTATTTTCCTGAGAAAAATATAAATTCATAGTACCATTAACAGTAATTGCTCACCAAAATAACCATTCCTCTACTCTGTAGTCTAGAAATTGAAGACCTCAAGTTGCCCATAAATTTGTGTTTTGCCTTTCATCATATTTATACACTCGGCATTGTGAGATATTATTTATTAGTCAAAGAAAGGTTCGCACATTTTACATTACCAGATTTTGGTCCTATTTAATTGGATAGTATTAAGAGGCAAAAATTATTTCTGTCGATGTTCAGTGTTCTCCTGTTGGTTTGTTTTATTCATTAGTTAGAGCATAAAAAGTTTTCATACTCATTCTGAACTGCTATTCATCTGAACTGTATTTGCCCAGAACCAATACATGCATCTGTCACTTCTTGGCCTTCCAAAGACGTGTCCTACATTGTTAAGCCCCCCGACTTTGAATTTAATTTTCATGTCAACTCCAGCTGCTCAGCTGAGAGCTTTCAGTAAAAGTGTGGAAATGCAATCAGAGAATTCCCAATATTAATTCATTTCCATTGGTTAGCATTTGAATGCACTGTATATGCCCTCCACGCTCGCTTTGCTTGATGAACTGATTCACAGCGACGACAGCATCATTAAACAACATATTGCAAAGCCCCGGCAACGCGACCGCAAGGCCCTCGGATTCAGACCACAGCGAGCATGTGCTTGTGCGAGCTGAGTCAGCACAGTCGGTGCAGCGAGTGTTGGCTGCTGTCCTAGTGCTTCAGCTGAGGTTGCTTCTCAGGTGAAAAGCTGTGAAAGCTGCCATGCCCGTGTCTCCATCTCTTTGGAAACACTCGGAGGGAGTGTGACTCAAGCTGCCTCAGTCTGACATGCAGCAGACAGTTCCCTCCAGGCTCTGTCCTCTCCTTCAAACAGTGCCACGTTCTGAGGCTATCCCTGGTTTGTATGTGCTCATAGGCTTCATGTCTAATTTTCACGCGGTTAGAGATACGATATCGACTATTACTCTTGTGGTATTTCATGTTTGGGTGTTTTTGCTATGTTGCAAAAACACATTTTGAAATATCAAAAGCAGTTGCAGATGAGTGCAGGGAGTTTTCGTGGAACAAATGGGAAGAAATCACCCATGCATTATCCTATTAGGTAATTCAGTGGGTCACAGAAGTTTGTGACAGTACTGAATAAATAACAGTGGACTAGATAGAACGTGGCGAGGAAAAATACACCAATGTGGAATTTTAGGGTGGATAGCAACCTAAAATTGTCTCTCTGCTGTGGCTGATACTAGTATTTTAACAGCTAATGTTAATCTTGCAAATAGAAATGCAGAGTTTATTTTGTTAATTAAACATTAATATTTAAAAAGCCTTCTCAAATCCTAGATAAAGAAATGCAATTATTTGTTGAACTTGTCTCGATAAATCGAATCCTTGTTGATAAGCATGAATTGACTCGAGAAGCCATTATAGCGTCTTGATGTCTTATCATTTTGGATTAATTAAATGGTCACCTAAAGCTATTGAACTATTAAACTGGCCTGTTGCATCTTTCATTGTCTTCCTACGTCTGCTGCTGATGTACAGATACCCTCTGCTGGGGAGGAAAAGGGGGAATGACTGGTCTCAAAGTCTCCAAGAATTTGACAAATTCTCAGATACACGGCTACTTAGGCTTAATTGTTATATAATTAAAGTTCATCTTTTGCTCATTTGAAGCAATTGGCTATTAACATTGTAAGTGGAATATGTGGGTTAAGAAGACTGTAGCCAAATATATTACTCCAGAGTGCAGCTACACATATGATCAAAAATCACAGATTTTCAATCGGCCACACCAGCTGGTTTCCACTCACATTTAGCAGCTCTGCGCTTGCATTCATAGTCACATACTTTTTCTTTCTTTCAGTACATACTGAACTCTGCCTCACAGAGCACATACTGCTGAATGCATATAATTGGGATGCATTACTCTGTCATAATATTGCGCCTTAAACTTTGACTGTCTTGCTGATGTATCCGGTGGACTCTGGACTATTTAAGCTTGTTATTTGTGTGAGATACAATGATGTATGTGCCTTATCTTCCATTACATAGAGGACTGTGGGTTAGAATGGCCAGAAGAATGTGCTCGATTGCATTTTGCAAAGTGAAACTGAATGCAGTAGGACATCTTGGTATTTGACCTACTACAGTCTGAGACATGAAATCTTTTTCTGGTGGAATATATAGTATGGTAGTGCTGCTCTGCAAGTTGAAATGGTTCATTCTTCTGCACCTCTCTGCTGCTCTTGGCACTAATGAGATCCTGCACCACTGTTCTCTGTGCTTTGACTCACAGATGTTTCTAGAGTTTGCGACTGGCCCATTAGATTGAGTACAGTTTGGTTTCCGTTTTAACTTCATGATATTTTCAGTAAAAGCTGAAAACTGCATACATTACTGACACATGTTCATGCTGCTTTAGCTGAGCCAGTTTTCTTTCTCTCTTTTTTTCCTTATTAGAGGCATTAGTGAATATTTTTGGATGTCCCATTGTCATTTATGCACTTTGTCGGTATTATTCCATTCTGGTTATGGTGTTTACTGTTATTTGCCAACTTGCGGCACTCTGGCTGTTTCCTTCTTTCATAAAATATTATGCCATCTCATTTGTGATGCCAGCTATAAACACAAAAGATTGTTTCTTTTGGGAGAGGTCAGCCAGTAGTGCCCAGTAATTATGAACACACTGTTGACCATTCGGTAATAAACCCACCACTCATCCCTGCTGCTAGATGCACCCCTATTGTCCATGCAAATTCTCAGTGCTTTTGTACTATTTGTTCTCCTGTAGTAGGGAAGCTGGAGCAGGCAGATTATTACACGGCAGTTTTTCTTTTGCTTGTCATGTGTCACTGTCAGGAAAAAAAAACAGAGCTCACACAGTGTCACAGTGTTTTCATAACAGTGCAGAAGCTCACCGGTTACACTTATTATTGAGGTGCCAAATGCACAGTGAAATGTTTTGGGTGCAGCTAAATGAAAAAGTTTGATGCATCAGTGCAGCTAATGTAAGAATTAAGTGCTTATCTGGCTGGATTAGATAAGGATGTTGCATTTCTAAAAGTGGTTCTTTTGTTTATTCAACAGGTGTTTGGTGACTGACACATACTGTCTCAGTTACTTGTGTATTTTATTATTCATTAATGCAAATTATGAACCATTTTCTTACCCGATAGTATAGCAGCTGTATAAACTGAACTAAAGTTGCAAATGTCAGTAAGTGTTCCGTCACATGACACGGGCTGTAGGAGCCAGTGAGCTCATTATATTATAAATAGGAACCAATCTTTGTCCGGTCAGGTGTTCCGCCCGGAAGAAAAAACAGTTTTGACCACTGAATAAGCCGCCGAAGAAGCCGGTAATAATGAATTGTTTGTTTTAGATAAAAACTGTTGGACTACAATTGTTTGGAGTAATAAAACACAGATTATTGGAACCGCAAGCATTGGTCTCGGCTCTCTTCATCAGATGCGGTAAAGTTTGTCGGCGCGTCAACTCTTTAAATCCCGGTGAAGCACCTCAGGGGCTTCAAGCATTGGCTTAGCCTCTACATGGGCTAGTAGTTTGGCGTACACAATAGAGACGAGCCACTCTTTTGAACGGCTCTTTGAAAGGAATGGCTCGTCAAGATCCAGCTCCCTTCATAGAGCCATAAATCCCATCTCTCGCACACAGTTGGTTGTATTCTCAAAGTGACGGCGTTTTAGTTCATTTCACCTCGCATTCAACACAAGAACTTTTGCTGGTGTCCATTAAGCATCACAGGATGCTTTCTCATAGTGGCACTTTACTAGCTATACTCCCACAATGCTCTCTTCTCACTAGTATGGAACAGCCAGTAGTCCAATAGACCAGTTCCTGGTAGCTACAAAGTTGAACAGTAAGAGGCTCCACCAGGTGGAATAATTAGGTACTACAGCTAATCTACAATACACTTTCTGACATGCACATCCTTTGTTTTCTGCATTATCGGTTGATAATATATTTAATCGATTAAAGAATTACCAATTAATCATTTATATTACTATTGTTGAATCAAGAAAATGAGGATAATATAACAATCTGATCTAAAAGTGTTATTCTCTCTGCTTCATCCTCTGAAATGATATTACTTTCCTCTGTAAATGTGAGGAACCCTTGTGCGAACTAGCAGTGATGGAAAGTGCAGAGCAGAGAAACCGATGAGAAAAGATATTATCGGGCGTAATTATCATCTGAAATTCCATTATCAGAACTCTTAACAATGACTACATTTTCTTAATTATCAGCTAGTTTTATACAGGCCTCTGTTTTATCATGTATCCCTAACAGTGAGTTCAGCACTTGTTAAAGATAAGTGAAGAGTGGGGTTTGTGGGTGTGATATTGCCTGGAACATGGAGCAGGTTTTTTAAAGTCAGAGGTCTCTAGTTTGACAGTGGTAGTGTTAAACATTATTGGCACCTCCTATGGTTGTTGGCACGCAACAGCAGTATTAGTAAAGTTGGCAGCATAAGAGGTGAGCCAGCTTAAAAATAATGAGCTGTGTGAAATGTAAAACGTTCACTATATGTTCTGTCACATTTATTCCCTCCGGTCTCTGCTTTTGGCTGCGTTCAAGGTCTTTGGTTCAATACAATTTCCTCTTGTCATGACCACTGACAATGGAAGATTATTCAGTGAGGAGTGAATTAGAGGTTGTAAATGGAGCTAAATATAGCAGTATTTTCAAGGAACTGCAGTGCATTAAAGACCTTCTCATGGTTCTTCATAATTCAGATGGGATTGCTTACTTTAAAAGTTGACATATAGTGGGCTTGACATTAATGTGCCGGAGCGTGTGGCGGCAGTGAGAAAACATCTCGTAACTTCAGGTTGGTGCCCTTTTGAAAGTGCATTCCACGGTGATTGATCACTTAAAAAGAGAGCGCTGTCCTATAACTGCATTTTGTCAAATGGTTGAAAAGGTTAAATGGATGCCTATTTTGTGCCTTAACCCTGAGAACAGAAGGCAGCGCACTGTTGGAAGACTGCAGTGCATATGTTCCAGATTATTGTGTTTGGTTTTGCTTGTAACAGCCGTGTTTGCTCTGTGTTTATAAGCTCAGTCATCATTTAATCTACACAATAAAACAGGCAGGGAAGAGCCAACATAACTGCACAGCTCTGATTATGATTAAAAAGAAAAAAGCATAATGGAGTAATTTAACTGTCATCACATTTATTAACACTGATGGATATCATGCACACAATTAAGTGACCTTCTTTGACATGTGTCTTCAGTTTTTCAGCTCATCATATTATATGGATGTACAGGGGGGGAAAAGACTTAATAACCAGTCTGTCTAATCTTTTGTGTTTTTTGCTAATGTCATATTTTTACTCAGTGTGAGCCCATTTTTTTCCACTGTATTCTAGCATATAGTATAAATCCTGTACCTTTGGCTAGAAACTACAATAACTAAAAGATGTCAATATAATATAATATAATATAATATAATATAATATAATATAATATAATATAATATAATATAATATAATATAATATAATATAATATAATATTTTTTTAAAAAGTAAAAGAAAAAAATTAAAAATCATGAAAGTTGATTTTTAATAACTTTTTAAACAAAAAACACAAAAAACAAACAGGAATACACATGTACAACATTTTTCCAAATACCTATTGCTATTCTTAATACAGGGAAAATATGGTGACTTATCATTCTGCAGACATTTTACTGATACATTTATACTTTATTTCCTAACTTGTCTACTGTCTTTGTATACACAGCTTGCAATTCAGCTGAATAAAATGTTAAATTTTATTCAAATTCCTCTAGGTCACAGCTATGTAACTCGTGACTTCATGGCTGCGCCAAAGAGAACCAAATTATTTAGTTTCTCCAGAAGCTGGTTAGAGCAAATGATGTATTTGGGGGATCTGAAAAAAAGTCATGTGAAATAAAGAGAATTCCATGAAATGTCATTATTTTAAGCTCTGATTTGGTTATGTTTCTTGGCAATTTGTCACATCACAGATGAGTAGTATAAGAGTTTTGGTGTTCAGAGGGTTAATATGATCAACTAAAGAAACAACTAGGCAGCTACTCACTCAAACTGTAAATATTATTTATCCGGGAGCTTATTTTGACAATTCCTACATCTAGCGGCGTATACAGACTATAACCTCCAGCATGCCTCCAGGTTATCCTTCCAACATAAACAAAAGTAAATATCATCTACAGGCAGAAATGCCGCACAAAGCACCAAAAAAGTCTTAACTGCCAAGTGGTGCGATGATATGAATCAGCTCTGCTCACGCTTCACTCACAACGACACTTGTAGTGAGATAAAACTATAAAAGAGTCCATACTCGACATTTAAAACAAGAAGCCTCCAGGACTTTATTCTCTTCTCTGGTATCGCTGAACACCTGACAGTCCGCAGATACTGATCAAAGACTTCATGAAAAGCCCGGTTCAAACTCCCAACAGACAGAGTGAACCATATCATTTTCCGCCTCTATTCATCGTCTTGGATCATGTTCAAAAGAAATCACCCTGACCCTTCGCTGCCAAATTCGCTTACTTCAATCACAAGAAGCTATTCAATAGGAAATGGAATGGAAAGACCAAAACTTTGATTCAGTGGATTTTGAAATGCATTTTATCCATTAAAAAAGGAAACAAAACAAAAACAACCGACTTGATAGGCATGAGTTAATGTGACTCTAACACTCCTCCTTGGTTTTTCATAGCCATTCCACATATTCAGTGCATACTCTGCTCTGTATCTTCAACCTTCCTATTTAAGATAAATATGAATGTAGTAATAGATTTGGACAATAGCTTGCAAATTGGCTTCAACAGAAGAAAGACATCCTGTCACTTCTAACAACAGCAGAGATCGCTTTCTATTCATCAGAGTCTATTCATAACATCCAGTGTATAGACTTTTCTTATCATTTTGAATCATAGGAAATGTACTTTTTTCTACTCTTGTGATGAAATGAAAAACAATAACACAGTCCACTTGACTTGTCTAGATCTCAGTTTTTCTCTGTACACAAGCTGCTAATGCATCTCTTGTGTCTGCTTCCCAAATAACACTTAGATATGTGCATGCATGCTCACAAACACGGAGTTGTGACGTTAAGAAACATCCCCTCCCTGCTCAGAATATTGACACTTGCTTTGTAGCCTCTGCGGCATGATAGTGCTGACGGTGTCGTGTTGATTCAGGCCGGTGCAGGCTGGCATTAGGGGAGTGGTTATAGTTCACCCTCCCATGACAACCTAAATCAGGGTGAATAAGCATAATCTGAAGCCTGCAGTGGACAAGCTGTGCTTCATCACTTCATCAGACTGTTGTCTTAACCACTGAACTGGAAGTAATCAAATAATTTTGTTCATGTACATGTGGCTAATGACTGCAGCTTTGTCCTAGAGAAGTACAGATGGTGCAGTTGATCTGTAAATAGTTCACTTCTCTGGGGCACTAATGAATCTGAAGCAAAGCCGCTGCAGCCTAAAATTCCAAACATCTCTGGAAATACCTGTGAAACGATACACAATGGAAGAAGTCAAAAATGGTCTTCTATCTGGGATGAACCAGTATTGGATTTTAAATCGAATCAGTGCAATGGAATTTGTGTTCTGCACCATCCAGGAATTTTGCAAAGTTGTGGCATTCCCCTTTTGTGACTTTTGTGGTCTCTGGTGTGATATAGCACCATTACGTATTTTACATCTATTAATATCGTAATATCTGTCAGGGAAATCATAATTACATATCTTCCCCAAATCATTCGGCCCTACTTTTCTTATCTTTGCTCTTTATGTATTTTATATGACTATGTGTTACACAATATTTTGCATGCCATCTCAGCTCTCCCAGAAGAATGTCAAGTTGGCACAAAATCGCTCATTTTCGCTCATATACCAGTACAAAGATTGATGAATGGCAGTGAATCATGTTGCCAGTAAATCACTGAGTAAAAAAAATAAACACTTAAGATAAGATTGTGCTATTGGAAACTATATCATTAATTTAATTATCCAATTTATCCAATGCAGATGCCATTTTGCATGGTGTAGACTGAATGGTCTGTTTTTATAGCTTGTGGCAAAAAGGCAGAAAATTAACTAACTAATTAACACTATTCATTGAGACTGAGCTCCAGTGTGAATAGCTTAAAGCAAAAAGATAAGTGATTGTCATATACATGAAGGTATTCGCAATGAGCCAGGTCTGCCACACTGTCATTTCTTAAGATAAGCTCCTTTATGATCAGGTTATGAAATAAAAAGCAGTTGTTTTGCAATTTTCTTTCAAGGGCATTCCACCTGCAACCGTCTAAACATATTTCAGATAATTATACTTAACAGCCACATGATTGCACACAGGAAAGGAAATGTCTCTGACTCTGATGAGATCTGTTAAAATGTACAGTATTTATCTATTTGTACAGTGGTCTCAAACATTTCATAGGGATGCACAATGATATAGACATGTCGTCTGTTTTAGCCAGTAAAAGCTTTAAAATGAGATATTGACAGCTAGATTGCTCCTGTCAGGCTAAAAGCTTACAGTTTTGCTTGAAAATGTTCCATAAAAAATACATGTGGCATGTTCTACCCATATAGTTAGGAGAAGTACTTATCTTCTCTTGTGTATACAGTTAAAAAGCATTGTATTATATTTCTGCGCCTGCTACCGGGCCATCACGTTAAGAGTGGGAATAATAATATGTTAATTCCACTAGAGGAGAGACTTGATGTTCTCTGCTATTAGGTGAAAAAAAAGGGTGTGCATTAATCTGCTTCGGCAATCAGCCAAAATGAGTTGGAAAATATTCCCCGTATTTGGACACTTAAGCCACACTTGTGGCAAAATGTATGAATTTCATTTCATTAGATAATAAAAAAGCAAATGGCAATTATTTGAAAAAAGTGACACAAACCCACCTCTCAAAAAACGGAGTGTGTGTGTGTGTGAGACTCTTGGCAACATAAAAGCTGAGAGTCACCTAAGGTAAGAATGTACAAAACAATGATAGATTCAAACTGACAGTCCGCACTTTAACCTCACACTTCAGTCACTTCATTCATATCTAGAGAGTTAATTAAAAATCAAATCTGGTGTACTGAATCAAATCAACAGAGCCTAATACCTACAGACTGCGCTGTATTAGAGATCAGTCTGCCGGGCTTCTCAATGAGCCTTTTGTTTTCAAATCTGTCCTTTAAAAATCATATCAGCTGAATAAAGTCTCCTGCAGTGTCATCACCAACTCAGGATAAACGGCCTCATATCTACCTTAGAATAAGCTACATGACCATCCTCTTACTGAAGCTTTTCTCAGTTCTCTGTCTATGGTGCTGTATGTACTTTCATAAAGCAGCACCGTTGCTGTAGGCTCAGGTGTCCTTTTTGTTTCTTGTGTGAATGTGTGCTGCTTTTATTGTCACTTTGATTATGATGAAAGAGGAACAAGCAGCCCACAATTATAACCATCTAATAGCTATTCTTGGGTGATGCTTCATTCCCACATGGCTACATGTTATCCATTTCAGTGAGCACATCGCATTGATTGAGTCTGACTATAATCGCTGGCTTTTTTTAACAACGTCTTCGTCCATGCACAAATCCAATAGGAATAGTTTCCCCTGTATTCAACCATAGGGGTCTAGTAAACATTTTATGAGGTTTTACTAAAATTGGAAACCTTACTGAAGCTGCTTACCATTTTTCTATCTTGAAAACAGTGTAAATATACAGTATGTTGACCCCTGTACTTGGGTCAATACATAATTGAGGGACTTTTGAAGTCCAAGGGATATATCTTGCATATATTTTTATTAGAAGTAAAAAAAAAAACAAAAAACTGTTTTTTTATGTTCATTATGATCATGTCTTTACAAATTCCAAAATTATTTATTATGGAAACAATCACTTATTAATAAAAAATGACAGGATATGAAATGGAAGTGGAAATGTCAACTAAATAACTGTCCCAGTTTAATAACAACCACTTTCTAATTAGCTAAACAATAATAAAATGAGCTGATTCAAAAACTAAATTTTATATGGAAAATAACTAATTGTATCTGTGTCCCAGAAATCACTTTCAACTAAGTTCCCCATTACAAAACATCTCTCAAGGAAGTGTGTTAATTCCAGATCACATGACCTGCTCCACATGATGTAATTTCCTCCTGAAGAAAAGACTGGCCAGACTCCAAGGCTTTCTGACTTATTTAATATAAAGTAGTCAACAGGTTTACTACAATATCTTTAGAAATAACTTTCAATTTTACTCAGTTGTATATATAATATATAGAAGAATCTTTGTGTAAAAATGCTGTGTGGTGTTTGGTTATAGGCAGCCATGTTGATTTTAGGCCTGAAAACAGCAAAAAAAATGTCAACTATGATACCTGTCAACTATGTTAAAAAAAAAAAATCCGCAATTATATATTGACCCATTTCATATTTCAACATAAATCTGACATTGTGCATGCCATGATATGTTCTCCAGTGAACGTGCTTTACTCTGCAGGGCTTTTTGAAAATCGTTTCTGTCTGCAGTGTTTAAACCAGTGCAGCGAGATTGAGGTTTTTGCAGTAATGATCACTTTGAGAGAGGTTACAGAGAAGGTTTCAGAGGTTGGAGCTGTCACAGAATGCTGACAGGCTCTAGAATAGGAACCACACACGACTAGCTCAGTGCAGACACCCTCAACACAGATGCTCACATGCTATTAGCACATAATTGCGCGCTAATTGTGATTAATCATGTGTGCATTTAGAAGTGCATGCACGCACGCACACCTGCACGTGTGTGTGTGTACGTGCTCAATGCTTCATTTCCACAGTCTAGACAGTCAAAAGGGAAGGTCACGGTCAAGGTTTAGATGGGCCTATCAGGGAGGGTGAAGGGAGAGAAGGCTAAAAAGGGGCCGGATCTGCGCCCCACAGGACCTAATTGAACGCCGGAACGACAGGACGAGTGACGAGAGAGCAAGGAGCACTTACTCTCAGGCCACTCATTTTAAAAGTGGTGAGATCAGATGTGCTGATAAGAGCAAACAGAATAGCGAGCTCCAAATGGGCAGAGCATCTTATCGCAGCTCTGAGGGAAGAAGGGAAGAAGGGACAGAGGGTGAAAGAGGAGGCAGAATTCTGTTTAAGCCAATATTTTAGTATCTACCAGGGGAAATTTTGCTTTTAGACAGTTTCTACAATAAACCTGCCCAAGTGACTAAACATTCGGTGCACCCATTAATGTTGCACCTCCAAAGAGATTCAACAGCTTAATTGTGCATTAAGCAATATTTTTTCACATTTCTGCTCATAGTAGCATGCTGCTAATCTGACACTCAGTCGTCCTTTTTGCAGCTCTGCGTAGCTTTTAGCTGCAAAAAGCTCTGTATGCTATTCATTTTTTCAAATAAAGGAGCCAGCACAAAGGAATGAATGGAGAATAGACCTCAATACTATTGGTGGACCAAACCTGTCACCTCTGTTCTTCATGTTTCAATCTACGAGGGTACTTCAGAATGTTCTCAGCCTCATCAGAAAACATCACAGGAGAAAAAACGTTCTTGCAATTATTTTTCAACATAGCTTCCTTTACCTTCAATGCACTTGGTCCAGTGACGTTCAAGCTTCACTCTCCCCTCAAGAAGGTCACATCTTGAGCCTCCAGATACTCCTCAACAGCATGCATGACTTCACCATCACTAAAAATGGCGACAAGCTAGTGGGATTGCAGTTTGGGAATCAGACAGAAGTCAAATGGTGCAGGTCGGGTGAGTAAGGTGCATATAGCAACAGTTCAAAGCCACATTTAGCTGCTTCTGCCATCTGTGCTGTGTAGATGGATGCATCATCCTGGAGGAAGATCACTCCAGCCCCAAGTTTTCTTTCCTTTTTTCTTTCATTGCTTCAAACGTTTGAGTTTTTGTGGACAGCGATATAAAGCTTTACAGTATGCAGTTACGCGTCTTGTTTCTAGGTGAGGCGAAGAACTTCCTGAAGTACCCTCACATTTATTATTTAGCCCAAAACCATAAAATACAAATGTGCTATTGGTAGCTGTACAGCAATCAGTAGTCATTACAGGGGGTCCTCGACTTATGTCAGAGTTGCGTTCCTACAGCATGACGTAAGTCAGTTTTCACTGTAAGTCGGAACTCCAGTGAAAATGTAAACAAAGCCGTCATGTGCGTCACCATATCTATCAGTTTACAATATTTGTACAACTACAGTAATGACAGTCATTAGCTCACACTGAAATACAACTCGGTAGGAAAATACTGGTGAAAATGTAACCTGTAATTCTGACTTGTGCTTGGGAGCCATGATGAAGTTTACAAATGTAGCATAATCCAATGTGGCGGCAAATGTGAAAAAAAAGCCGTCTTATAGTGTCGCGTGATTACTGTACATACAGTATTCATCCGCTCCACTCGCCAACTAGTTCCACCGAACCAGTTCCGACGAAACACCATGCATTAAACCAAGGACTGGCCCGTAATCAGTTCTAACGTAATGGCAAAACGACGTAACTCGAGGACGCCGTAAACTGAGGACCTCCTGTATTCTTAAAGCCGTAGTTTGGATAAACTCTCCCAAAACTCCAAAACCTCAAGAAGTGCTACTAAGGGATCCCTCTTCCAGGACAGATAGATGTGGAGCAGATGGTTTGTACACAGGATCTAGAAACAGCAACATGGAAAATGCAGGTGGCAAAATTATAGTAAGTATGGTCCTGGATGTCAAGCAGGTTCTAAGTGCTGCAGAGCAAACAGTACCTGAGCCACATTCCC
Organism: Amphiprion ocellaris; assembly: GCF_022539595.1. Classification (NCBI taxonomy): domain Eukaryota; kingdom Metazoa; phylum Chordata; class Actinopteri; family Pomacentridae; genus Amphiprion; species Amphiprion ocellaris. The sequence continues at coordinate 5,476,205 of NC_072781.1, forward strand.
TCCTCCCCACTGTGAAAATCTGCAAAGACCACAGGCCATGCAAAGAGGCTAACCTCACTATTCACACATATAGAGGAAGGAAACAAACAGACAGGAGGAGAAAGACAAGGACAACATGCACACAAAGGAGAGAGGCTTGAGTAAAAAGAGAGCACAGGGAGGAAAATATTTAGAGTGAAAGGGAATCGAGGGACAACAAACAGGGTTGCAGAGATGCATCAGTTTTCGGAAAGTTTACAGTAATCCCGCTGGCAAGGCAAACACTGTAAGTACAAGGCTTAATAGATTCAGAAACAGTCACACTGGAGGGATCATGGTAAAAGTCCAAAAGAAGAAAGAAGCACAAAAAAAGCAATTAATTGAAAGTTAAGGCGAAAAGATGGGTTTGAAGTTTGGATTTAAAGGTCTCAACAGAGCGTCTGATGTCAGCAGGAAGGTTACACAAGAGGAACAGTGTATGATAGGAAGAGGCCCTGCAGCCTGTTCAGTTGTTTTAACTCTGGGGATAGACAGGAGCCCTGTGTTCTGAAGCTAGATTGATGGAGTATAAGCTTTAAGGAGATCAGCCAATTTAGAAAATCTGATCCAACAAGCATACGGAGCCAATGAAGGGAAGCTTAATTTGCTACAATGTGGCTGAAGTTTTTATTCTTCATTAAAATTCCTTTGCAGGACTTTTTGACCAGCGCATGGCAGGACTGAAAACAAAATGTTAACATAATCGTTCTGGATGAAAACAATGATTTGACTTTGAGTCCTGAAACAGACAGAAAATTGTGAGTTTTGAATGTGATAGAAGTTAATTGTGGTGATTAACAGTCATGTCCTGATCAAGAAAACAAGTTAATACAAAGATCTATGACTGTAAACATTGTAAAATCATTCAGGTTTTAGTATTACTTTATGAAGTTGGCATCTCTGTTGGACAGGGACCACTAATCAGGATTGCAGCTTGATCAGAATTTAGGAGCAGGAAATTATATAACATCCGCACAGTACATTACACAGACAGGCTAATGATGCGTCAAATTTAGTAAAAAAGTAGTTTCAAAGAGGAGAAGCCATTATCCAGCAGGATAGAACAGGGAAAGGGTTTTACCACAGCAGTAAGTAACACAAACTGGATAAACCCATAAGTGCTGTGAGGTGCCAGGAAGACATTATACAGGTGAATACAGGAATCAGAGTTTCAGTCCATTACAAGAGACATAAAGGTGGGACAGTAAATTGAAAATACTGTAGATTTAATTAATGCAGTGCCACCTTGTGTAGTTGCCTGAAAAACACGGGCATCAGTAGAGTCAGGGGCAAAGTCTCATTAAATTGCCAGGAACGTTTGATTCAAGCCATTTTTCACATTGTGCTTACCTTGGATATTTTTGCGCTAGTGTTTCATCAGGTATTTTGTGGGACACTTCACCTCCAGAGGTTAATAATTTCATTTTTGGCCTCCATATATTTAGGCAGAGGAGGAGAAGGTCTCAGTGTTACATACCGAGCTATCAGACTGATCATTTGCACTGTGAAAATTTACCCTTGCTGGACAGAATAACTTAACAAGTGGACTCTATATCCACACTCTCCATAAATAGCAGCCTCTCCAATCATCTGAAACCTGCATAGTGTCGAGTCCCCGGTGTCAAATTGAACGTGACAGCAATTACCTTTTGTCACAGAAGTTTGCTCTGGTTTACCGTTTTTGTGATCCAGGGGAGTGCGGAAGGATTTTGCAACACTTACCCGACTGACTGCCATCCAGAAAAGACAATAAACCGCGCAGTGTTTCTTTAATACGAAGCAGACACGATATAGTGCGTAATACGGGCAAGACAGATGCAGCATTTCATGTGGAAATAAAGCAGTTCAGCTGCACTTTGAATAAGAGAAGAACCTTGTTATTTTCTGGTATCCTCTCGAGTTAGGAACAGTGGAGCAGCAAACGGGTCATGGCGGCTCAGACTGCCAGATTGTGCCCTTTCTTAGATGTATTCTGCACCTGGAGAAGTAGACTGAACCCTGGGTTATGCTTTCCGTACAAATGTGACGCACGGAAATGAGACGCTCGGAATCTGCACGAGAAAACCAGTGTGGCTTTTATACTCCGTGCGGCGTCTGCTCCCAAACTGCAGGGGGCAGTGTATTGTAAACACGTCTACCATGGTACGAAACTAAAGTAGAAGAAGTTTGCCATCATTTACTGCACTTACAACATGGTATTTTACCAAATAGCTGCATTTCAGCAGTTAGTTTTAATTTCACGTCATAAATTGTTCCTATCCCGGTTATGAATCGTATAAATGGCTGTTTTTCTGAACTTCTGCTGCTAGGAGCTCTTGTTCTTCCGCCATGTTTCCCCACAGTGTGTTTTCTATGCGTCTCTGTCCACATTATTAAAAAAATTTGGAGGTGCCATTTTTTTAAGTAAGAATGTAAAGGCTATTTTCCTGCCGTCTGTAAGCACCTCAAATAATCAGTGAAGTGACCTTTTCACATTTGTGCACGCTAATTTGAGGAATATTTGTGCTAAAAATGTGCAACACAAGTGTACATTCTGCTTTTAAAACTGCCTTCCACAGTGTTCAGCGTGACTCAACACATTGGCCTTACAAGGTATTTTTACACCAGCAATATTCCAGCTCCCCTCTGACTTTACACTCAGCCTGCAGCACCTGTTCACACTACCTACATGTTCAATAAATCAAGGTAGTCAAAGAGTTCTTTTTGGAACATTGGAAAAACAAGTTCTACTTTGCAGTACAGATTAACTGTTTCAAAGCATTTTTGAGGCTTAGTTTTTTCTGTATTTGATTAGTTGAAGAATGGCTTCACACATTGTGAAAAGCGTTGTTTTGTTCTTAGGAAATATTCAGTCTACCTCAGCAGTTTATTATTTTGAGTTTCTTGTAGACTCATTCACAAAACTTCTTCAGTGTCTGTCATAAACAAGTACAAAATGGGCCGCTATTCAGCTTAAAATGTTTATAGCTAATTTAATATGCAACATGAGCTTTTTCTTAATCTTCTTAGTCCTTAATTGTGTACAAGGCTGAAGAAAAACTCTGTGAAGATTAACTTCTCTGGGTTTTTGTTTACAGTAGGTGAGTGGGAGCAGTGGATAAAGAAAGAGTCTGTTCGACAAATACAGCTCCGTCTAATTAGCTTCTAACTTTTCCCTTCACCTTACCTCAGAATATTTGGAGCGATTATGTAATTATAAGTCAATAAAGTCACATGTCAGACAAAGAACACAAAAAATGGCACCGAGCCTCAGTGGAAAAGACTCTTCAGCTGCCATATGAATGTACAGACTTTGTAAAATCTTTTTTTTAAAAACCCTTTAAATCTCCAAGTTTATAATTCAGTAAAATTAATTTTCTGAAACAATTACCCTCAAGCATTTTAGTTCAATTTGAAGTGCCTATTAAGGTTTTATTTAAGGGTCTCTTCCCTAGTAAAATTTTGCTGAAGTAGTAGTAGTAGTTGTTTAAGCGTGGGCAGACACCACTCAGCATATATGCAATCTCAACATAACGTATATTGTCCTTAGCATGGCAGATAGGAAATTATAATTTTGAAACTTTTATGTGGACCTAGTGGTGAGCACAACACAGTCTTGAAATTTACCCTCATTTTAACTGAGAACAGAGAAGCCAATAAACGAAGCCAACTCAAATCAAAGTGAAAGTTATTGCTCTGGAAACTCCTGGAGTGATTAGTTAAATAAAGGTTTTCACAAATACTACCTGTAAGCGTGAGATTACTCTAAGTTTTTAAGTTCCACTTACGTGTTCATACCAATTATAATTAAGGCTGTGGACTCCTGTGCGCTATTATGGCCCTCATCAGTCCAGACCGGATGATTAATGACTGCTCAAATATGGACGTGGGAACAGTGACATTGATAGATGTCACTTTGCCAGTGATGCTTTTAACTCAAAATGGATTTGGTACAGTGCATGACTAACTGTGTGTCTCTGTTTTCTCCCCCTTTCTCTCTTTCACTGTCTGTCTCTTTCTCTTCTCTCCCCATTTGTTTCTTTCTCCCACTTTCTTCTGAATTAATGCTGCGGTTCTTCCACACCAGGTAAGTTTTAAAGTTTTCCACACACACTCAATACGTAGCTGCATTGTATGTCGTCTAAAAGGAAAAGCATCAATTTTCCAGTGCTGCTGCAGGATAAAACCTCAATATACATGCTGCTGGACCTTTAGCCTGCCATTGGCAGGAAGACATCGACACACTCACCAAGACAGCACTGTTGCCTTCCCTGCCGATATGGCTTTGAACGCTGAATGGAATCACATTGGCCCACTTTGTCATAATCCCACACTAAGCCACGACACTGAGAGAGGGGGGGGGCTCAAAGCTCTGCCCATATGTGCACATAATTACATTTTTTGAATGCCTAAAAAGCAGAGTTGGTTGTTTCTCTGCTTATAATGAGATGCACAGCCTTGGGAGCAGGGGAGGATTGGAAAACAGATGCCTCTATACATTATAGCAGGTTGAAACGCACCACCGTGAGTGAAGGTTGGATAGTTACCTTGTGTTTGCCCCCCCCCCCCCCCCCCCCCCCCCCCCCCGCGGTAAAGCAAGCAGCTGTATGGCTGCTCCTGATTTTGAAATACATGTCATGTGGTTCAGTAAGAACCAAATGACTAAGATCCACAGGAGATCTGATCTGGTACATGGGGACTCTTTGCACTACTTTGTCAGGAAGTTGATGTTTTTCACTTGAGCACACAGCAGCAGCTCGCTCCAGTGGGGACAGAGTTTGAGCCCATATTAAGAGGAACATATTCAGGGGGAAATGTGTTCATGTTACTCCTCACCACGGATTAAAGGCTCATTGAATGAGCTGTGGACTCTTAATTGAGATGGCAAAGCTAGGGGGACTCCTAAGTCTTGCTTAAGCTAACAAGCATTTAAAGATAGCGAGAAAGAAGGAAATGAGGTGAGTGACAGAGATGGGCAGTGAGACGTGGTAATATGGTGGGCAGGAGAATCTGAGAGGGATTAGATAAAGCACTATTTACTCTTAGGAATATTGACCATGGACAGAAACGGGGATTGTGAGAGCAAAGTGTTTTGAGTGTGCATGAATCAAATCTAAAAATGATAGAGAAAGCTTGAAATGGGAAGGGATAGATCAGGACGAGAATGCAGAGCAAGACAGGGAGGTGGAGACGGGTTCAGTGGGCAGATAGAGAGATAGGAGCTAGTGGAGTGTGAAGACTGTGGATTTCTCTATCCGTATTCTGTCTCTGACTGAGCTCCAGGGGCTTCAAGCAGTCATGTTCTTCACTCTGCTCCATTTACATACACATGTGCACATAAATATGCATGCAGACACATCACACGCACTTGAATGCATATACACCTACACACTCAATACACACCTTTTGTGTCTTTTCTTTTATCTTAGACTTGAACACAAACCTCTAGAGTAATATTTTATCTGTCAATATTTTCTTTTCCAAATGTATATAAACCCAGAAGCATACTCAAATGATATCCCGTGTCCAGGATTATGCCAAAGGAAGTCTGCCGGCTGAGACTGTAAATAATCTTATGGATGAAGATGTGGAGCTGACTGTTTGGACCTAATGGATTAAAATGGAAATCAGCTTTTGCATTTGATGTGGATGATAATTTAAAAATCTTCACCATTTGGCTCCACGTCACCTTACTTCTCAGAAACACCAGGAGCTTTAAATTGAAATTATGATATTATTCTTGTGTTGCTCTGAAGGCCACAATAGAAGCTCCCTTGGGGCTCACTGTTAAAGATGACAGAACTAATTTGGAAATACTAGCCAGGAATTGCTCATTGTTGGAATAGGTGTCAACAAATGCAACATAAAGGTGTGTGTGAAAAAAACCCACTGGTGGTTTGATTATTTGATTTTCAACGTTCCAGCGGTCCATGAACTCCTCATCCATGATAAATCATTTTTTTCTGGAAAAATCATAAATTAAGCCTAAAATCAGGATATTTGATTAAAGTCACTTTGTTCTACAAGCTTCATTTGAAAAAATGCCCAAAAAATACAAAATAAAAATGAATAAATTCGCAGCACAACACAGAACACACAAGTGACTCACCTGCAATTAGCAGTCGTGTGACAAAAAATCAGGGATTTTCAGCTCAACTTGGCTGAACTGCAGGTTATTAGACAAGTATGGAAACAAAATAAAACCTAAGTTGTAACTTATGGCAATACAGCTGTGCCATATTGCACAAACAATCTTTTTTTGAATTCTCTCTACTTCTAGCCATGGTTGTGCTCCTGCCATAGAGGCTATGGTAGGCTATGGCTACAAAGAGTTAAAAACCTGCTCCCTTAAAGTGATAAAATCCCTTGAGTCATATTCAATAAGGAGCAGCATGTTCTCTCTTTGGTTAGGCAGAACTTTTAGTTTTATCTCCTGATGGCAGGTCTTTTATGTGATCTTTTTTGTGTTTTGTATCTCTTGTCCAGAATCCTGCCGTCGTTCTTTGAGGGCCTTCTGTTCGACTAACTTTATGGCTGTTCTAAGAGGTTCTCTGGCATCCATTTTTCACAAACTCTTTCATATCAAACTTATCCCACCTCATTCTCCAAACTTTAGCTCAAATATAAATCCTGACAAGAAAGTGAAATGCTAATTCACTAGACATTGTGAGCGACTCCACTTGCGATAGTTAACTGCAGTGCATTTAAACATCAATGGCAGGTTGTTGTGGAGGGTTGCTGGGACACCTGCTGTTTCTTTGAATCGCCGAGTGCAAAACCCGACTTCTCTGCCAGGTAGCAAACTGTGAAGCCTCTGTGCTTATGCTGTTTATTTTGGTTTGTGAAAATACCTACATGGTGTGAGGCATGGCTCATCCAGTGAGCTGGCTCTGCTTTTAAAAGACTAAGTGGCATTTTGAGTCGGGGCAGGTGCAGCCTGAAAACCTGTACTGCACTTGTCAGCGGCAGGCCGCGGGCAGCATCATTCAACTGTAGCAAATGTGCCAGGGTTGTTTTTTACAGTGCCGCTTTTTTGCTTTTTGTTATCTTTTTTTTAAGCTGGTGTGGGGCTACGATTTGGATGTTGTGTAAGTGACACAGAAAGGCATCTTTTGCTTTTGTTATGTATGTAGCATGTACGCAGTGTGTCCTCTCACTTTTTGCAAAAGCTGCCCTTTGAAATGGTAATGTTGTTTCAGACCTTTCCCCTCAAACAACACCCATATCCACTGATGCGTATCTAGCCAAAGAGAACTAAGAGGCAGCTGCTATGACAGATTTATGGGTTCTATTATCTCTCACTGGTTACCCATGTTATAGTGCATCTTTTCCTGGCTGAGTTCTGTGTATCATAGACTGCAGCACCAGTGTCTTGCATATTAAGAGAATCACCGTCTGTATGACTCATACTTCGAGATCAGTATATAGAAAACCATAAATGCACAGTAAATATAATAAGATTAAACTGTTGGCCTTCAATTGTATCCCGCTATTCAACTTTAGTGGTATGCAAAGCACTTCACAGTGTTTCTCATTCATAAATACTTACACAGCAACGGCAGCAGAGCTTCCGGTGAAACTTTCAGTTTCAGTGTCTTTCCCTAGGATGAGATACAGGGATCAAAGTTCCTAACAGAGAAACACAGAGCTGTGTTACAAGTGATGAGCTTCATTTACCAACCTGGTGGAAATTAGCAGTAAGAAAGGTTTTGTTAATCAAAGATGTTTCAACCCTCACCTATGGTCATGAGCTTTGGGTTGTGACCAAAAGAACAAGTCTGTTGGTACAAGCGGCCAAAATGAGCTTCCTCCATAGGGTTGATGGGCTCAGCCTCAGAGATAGGATGAGAAGCTCAGACATCAGGAGGGAGCTCGGAGTAGAGTCACTGCTCCTTCGTGTTGAAAGGAGCCAGTTGAGGTGGTTTGGACGTCTGATTCGGATCCTCTGGGGAGACTTTCTTTGGAGGTTTTCCAAGCACATCCGCCTGAGAGAAGACCCCGGGGTAGACCCAGAACCCGCTGGAGGGATTATGTATCTTGTCTGGCCTGGGAACACCTTGGGATTCCTCAGGTAGAACTGGAAAGTGTTGCTAGAGGGAGGAAAGTCTGGGGTGACCTGCTTCATCTGCTGTCTCCACGATCCGACTCTGGATCAGTGGAAGAAAATGATGGATGGGAGGTTAACTGAAGAAAAAATACCTGTGAGATTAGGTTAAAAAAATGGCACTAAGAAAATTTGTTTCACAACTTTCTATACCACCAAAAATGCCAATTCAAGTTGCTATATATATATTTATGACCGAGTAGATTTTCATATTTCCAAAAGACCAAAATATATGATTGTTTTGTGACAAAGATGCGCTTCAATGATTCCATCATTAAAAAAAAAAAAAATATATGACTTATAGGAATAATTGGAAATTCAACACTGCCATGATATACATGATCTTCACAAGTGCATAAAAACTTTAATTCAGGTCTGTAAATGCCTGAAGACAGTGACATTCCATGATCTATACCATTTGTTGTTAAATGTGCAACGAGCTTGCAGTAGCACTAGAGTTGCTTGAGTGTGTCGCCATCTTGGATTGATTTGAAAGCACAAAGCATAAGACAACAAAAGAGAACAAAAGACAAAAGGGTTTCTATTCTGCTCCCTCTTTTGTCTCAAAGTAACTGAAGACCCTGTTACACCTTGATTTACAGCATAAAAGACTAAGATGTTGTAAATATGCAGACCCACTGATCGACTTTGTTACCCTAACACCTTGTGACTGACATATCTCACACTGCCAGCTTCTCATACGGACTGATTGGAGTGTGAAAAGCTCTCAGCTTATCCGTGGTTATTTACATGATTGCTACTTCAATGAATCAGTGTAATAAATCAGGTGTGTTTTTCAGTGACCTCCCAGTGTGCAGGGTTTTCCCTCCATCTCAGGAGGGCGTGGACACTATGTGTGAAGGGGTTAGCGTTTCCTTCCTGCTTGTCATGGATTTAATTCCTCTGTGACAACAAAGTGTGTTCTAGAAACCTTTGCAGTCTTCTGCAGGGTAAAGGCTACAAACATGTTAAAAAAACAACAACAACAGCAACAGTTCTGTGTACATGTAACTGCCTAATCATCTAATATATGACTATTTTCCCTTTTGTTTAGAACAAAAATGATGTCCTTTCTCTCCAGTGTTGGAGTGTTGTCCAAGTTCACACTTCAGATAAACTAACAAAAGTTCAGTTCACAGAGATCAAAATGAACTAGTTCACATTCATTTCGGTTTTTTTTTAAATGCGCTGCTCACAGCCATTTTTTCTGCAATGAAAGTAGGTCTGCATAATTATTCAAATATCAATTGCAATGACATAATTAAATATACATGATTGACTGTGATATTAACATAAAATGCGCTTCACTCAGAAAAAAACAGTGGTTGGGGAGACTAGAGGCTTCTCTGTGCAAATCAGCCTAGCTAGCATCTGACATAGCTGCACGTGATGCATTTAAGGCACTTCCACAAATTGTAGTATGCATAAATAAGCAGATTTTCAGCAAGTGTGGTGATTTTGGTACAATTACATTTATATTTTGTGTTGAGAAGATGCACTGAATTCAGGTAAAGAAGAAAATGCATGTAATTGTTATTTTGAAAAGATTTATACATTAGCAGGAATGTAGCACAAAATGGACACGAACGCAATGATCCGTGCAGTAAAAAAGTGTTTTATCCCTAAAATCTTTGAATAAATGTGTGTACATTGTGCTAAATAATTGATAAATAAATGATTATCATTGTTGAATCTCTTCTTACTCATCCACCCACATCCTCCAATCGATGCTATACAGGTGGAATTTTCAGTTTTGAAATGCGTTGGTTGTGTCAAGTCCGCTGAGGAAACTTTGTGGTTTTAACAGTTAAAACTAATTTAGTCAGATCCAATGGTATGACTTGATTCCTGTTACTAAAATATATAGATGATAAAACAAGCAGTCAAGGCAATCTGTTCAGTCTATAACCAGTTGGAGCTCTGAACTTGGTGTTCAGCAAAACACAGTCGACAACCTCTGAACCTGTGAAGCATCAAACTAACTCAAAGATTTAACTTCTGCTGCTGATTTTATCCTCCAGCTACTTTTGATGTGCTCTCTTTAACACATTTGTGCAAAACACTTACAACATTGTTTATCTGTTCATGTGGCTGCATGAAAAATGTTTAGGTGTTGTGTTAAAGTCTAACAATTATATGGCAACCCTTGAATATGTTCGCTCAATCTAAACAGATCTTGGAGGTCTTGAAGAGGAAGAAAAGCACTCAGACGGAGACGTGATTAACCTCTCTTTCTCTGTTTCTTCCTCTCTCTCGCTTGCTTAATTTCTCACTTTCCACTTGTCACATTTAATGAAAACACCTGACTCCACTGAGTAAAATATAATTAAAATATGTTACACATTCACGCAAGTCTTTGCACATTAAAAAAAAAATCAACTTGTTGTTGGTTTTCTTGACTGAATTAGCCCTCAACAGCCTGATGTTGGCCTGATCTTAAATGGATACATTTTTAATATTATTTTGCGCCTCACTTTTACTGAATAGTGTAAGGACATAACCAAGGCTATCTTTTTCATGTATTTTCTATTACACATTTAGATTCCGCATAGATTTGATTCCTGTTTTGGACGTGTTCAGTTCACTTCAATCCATGAAATGACAGCAAAGTTTGACTTTTGTGAGGGAGGTTTGCTGAACTATATTTCCCAGAGACTTCTGTGTTTGGCTTCGTGGAGGAGAGCTGCAGTCTCTGGAGGCCTTATTGCGGTGCTTCGGTCATAGGAGTCATAGGTCTGTCGAGTTATTCTTCCCTGCACTGGGCTCGGGCCAAGTCTAACTGCAGTTCCTCGCTGTGACAGCGACCCGTGGCAGAGGTTGTCTCACACTTTTATGATTAATTTTTCTCTCAGAACCCTCCCCTCGTGAAACAAAGCCAAACTCTTTTCACAGGTCAGAGGAGGGAGTCACCAAACTAATATGGATATAACCAAGCAAGTGAAAAAGAGACATAGATGAAGAAGAAAGGAAATCATTGGTAATGGAGAACTGCATGATCTTTTCTAGTGAAGGCATTTTTTTCATCTTTATCAATTATTCTTTTGTAGAAAGCTCTTAATACTGATTTTTTGCTTCCTTCTTCCTGTTTAAAGTGTTTCTACAAGCTGACACTGAAACAAATAAAAACAAATTGAAACTACTCAACATGTAAACTGCGTTTCCATCTGCAGCAGTAACTGGCATGTAAATATTCATGGGGCCTATTTTGCTGGTGACACCAGTCCTGTTGGGGTAAATGAGGCATTGAAAAAGGGGTGCTGCTGACTCGCTGCCACATCACCCGCCGGATGAGTTGACTTCAGGAGGTGCTGATGGTTTAATGAGCGTCTGGCTGCTAGCTATCTCTGTATGTATATGACAGCTGGCGTACGTGCGATTTTCTTGTTTACCCGAGCAACCGAGTAGTGCAGGGTGATGCTTTCTGAAGCAGCCCACCACCTTCAACCCGTGTTGTAGAGAGCTTCGCCTCATTTAAAAAGCAGGAGCGTCCATTAGCCCAGTGGGACCCCCGTCACCACCAGGCCACATAGAGACAACCCATGGTTTGGTATGGGGATGTACAGATGTTTGACTGCACAAGCAACAGGGACCAGTTTCCCTTTTTTACTCATTATGTTTGTGGTGCGTGCAAAATATATGACTGACTCCTCTGACAACTGTTTGGGAGATTCAGAGAAGGCTGCTGACATGGCAAGTCAGGGTCATTCCTCCCTGGCCCACACAAGAAGCATGTGTGTCCATTTTCCTGCGATGATGCTTGTTATCATTTCGGCTTAGCTGGGTAGCTTGTTAAAACTGATATACAGTTTGTTTACAAGGCAAGGCCTCACATTGCTTAACCAGACAGGGTGCAAGCTGCCGTCCTTGTGGCTAACTTCATCCCTGCTTTCAATATGTTCATGCTGGCAAAGGCTTGGGGAAAGACCGGCTTCACGGAGAAGCATATTTTTGATTTCGGTTCTTTGTATTTCAGTCTTTCCTCTGTCACGTCTGTAAATTGGTGGGATTTATCACATTTTTTTTTTTTGCAATGACTGTTTATGTTGTCAGCGTCTCTTCTTGGCATCAAAGTGCTCTTTTTCTTGTCACCACACTGGCGACACATGTTGTCAACTGCGCAAAGTTCAGTTGCCAAAAGACAGTGTGATGCCACAAACATGAAGAGCTACTCCTGAGGCCTGTGGATGCCCAGCCACGTAACTGACAGCCTGCTGGCCCTGTACACATCGGCTTCACTCTACATGTGGTCAAAACATGCAGAATTAAGCTATGAATCTATTTAACTAAATGCTACTACTGCAAATAGTAATAAAATTTTGTATTATTTTCAAGAAGGTCATGGAGGAGTGTGCTACAAAGCAAGTTAGATGGAGCCAGGCTTTCTTTGTATAAGCTGGATTGACAAAACCTAAAACCCCAATCAGAGAGAATGGGTATTATGAGGGTGGTTATAACTTTCTCTGTTAACTCCAATTTTTCTGTGCACACGCCCATAAAATTGGGCATTAAAGTGCCATTTGACTCTTTTTGTACACAAACTGGCCTGACTGTGTAACTCCGGCTTCAGTCAAGAGGAACCGGTTGTTTAAATGGAGAGCTATGAAGAATATAAAAAATATTAAAGAAAAAATTACTGCAAATGATGCAAGAGAGGGGTGCTAGTAGAAAATAGTTCATCTTTTAAGTTGAAATATTTATTTCAACACTGGTTTCAACTGCTTTTTTCTAACATTACAGCTGCTCTTAAACTTTTCGTTTCATTCATTTAGACATGATACTCAAGGAGTGCATTTAGGTCTGACATTGTCTCATACTGAAGGATATCTGGAAACCACTTTCATTTTTGCCAAATTAAAGTAAAATTCATGCCATTGATTGGGTATTCTCTGTAATAGACAATTTTCTTCTGTGTTATATCAGCTGCAATACCAACAGTGTATAATAGTCCTGATTTGCGATCAAGACCAAACTTTACAACATGTGAATGCATTTTCTGCATTACCAGCTCACAGCTCAACAGGTTTGCAAATGTCTTCCCTCAGGTGAGAATCTGTATCATTCTTAGAGAATGCTAAGGACAAGGGTTTGGGAAAGGCTGATGCTTCTTACTGACGATTTTAAGTCCCAAACTCTGAATAGAGCAGGTTATCTGTGCAGCATCAGTTACCATGGTGATCTAGCAGGTTAGAAGAGAGTCACCTTTGGCTTTAGGCTCAACATATGTCATGAATTTCACTTCGTAGTACAGCCCTCTGGACACCGTTTAGGCTTGTTCTTTTTTTTAATTCTTTAGTTTCTTTAAATTAAATTTAATAGATATCACAGTAAAACTGTTCATCACTCAATTTCCCATTTCAACACATTTTCTCACCAAGAGGCAGTTAAAGGGTATTCAATATAGGCTCTATATATCTACACAAATATACTATGAACTGTGCTTATCTTTGACCTGTTAAACACTATTATTGCTTTTACTGTTTTACCACCACATAAACCCTGATGGCAGAAACATCATCCCAGATCCATAAGAGAAGTATTACTATACATTCAGAAGTGCACATGCACCCAACTAAAGTCTACAGTCAACTAAAGTTAAAAACAAAATGTTATTGGTAAGACTAGATCATAAATCTGCAATATGACAAATCTTATCTCTGAGGCAGAACACCTGTAGCTATTCTTCATATTTATTAGCCTTGCATAACAGAAAATAATTGGTCTGATAAAACAAATCTGCACAAAGGAGGTGATATGCATAACCTGGGCCAAAATGAATTTATATTAAAAAAAATAAATAAATGAGACTTCACTTCAACTACCCCAAAGGAAACCAGCATTCCCTCATTTCAAAATGTCCAGACATTGTAAGAGATTGATAATCCATTGTAGGATTTCCGTTATTAGGTTAGGCCTAAATTGCATCAGTGAGTTAGATTCTAAGCACTTGATACCTCCCTTCTGGGGTTGACCGATACGCTTTATCAAAGCTGTTTACTAGTAACCAAAGAATAACTGATATTTGGAGCCGGTAAACATTTAAAGTAAGAATTAAAAGGTTGAGAGAAGCATCAGTAAAAGTCACATTAAAAATAAGTTGTTTAAATGAGAATCGCTAAAAAAGCAACAACACCATTAATCTGAAAAATGCTAAATTTTGGATCCGATTATTGACCTGGTTAATAATTGGTCAACCCCTGACCTCTGCTGTGTTTAAGGCAACTTCTGCCTCCTTGATGACTTGTCCTTTATACATGAGCGCACTGATTTGCAGAAAAGCTGAGCCCAACAGTACAGCCGACTTCATTAAATACTGTGGCTTTCTCTCATATCTGAGTATGTGTCTGGCATGTATAGCAGTGTAACAAGGAAATAGATTAGTCTTCTCAGAGCTCACGCAGCCTGTCGTCCTCCCCACCTCCCTCAAATATCAGACATTGCTGGCCTGACGAAAGTGAAACACCTTTATCACATGTCTGCAGGTCCGTTCCAGCAGTTCAATTTGGATCACATTTCTCAGAATGAACTGGTTTCAAGTTGTTGACAATATTTACTGGAGATTTTCTGCATCACTTTACCCTAATAGCATACAGCTCACTTTGTTCTGACCTTTTTAAATCCAGACTCATTTAGATGAGTTAAATTGTTTTCTGTGTCCTCAGAGGCCTTTTCTTCTTTTGTGTAATGGAAGGCATAAACAAATGCAAATGCTGGTGGAGAAATCTATCATTTGACAAAAAAAAACATCAGTCTGAAACAATCAATCAAGTTTTTGCAGAGGATGATTTTAGTTATCCAAGTTGAAACACTGACAGACAATAACTTCAGCATTTTTCCTATAGGCAGTTATTTTCTTTTGCCACTTTCACAATAGCAAGCTGTGGAACAATTTCATTTAATCATCGGTGGTAAAAACAACACAAACAGGGATTAAAGAATTTCTTATGAGGTTATTAATTTTTCTACCTTTCAAACATTTGTCATTGGTCTTTGCCCCAACCAATTTGCAAAACACACAACAATAATCAGAGTTTTTGCCAGGGTGGAACAAAAAGGAGCTTGTCTTCTTCTTTTTCATTTTGCATAGCCTTGATCACTTTTCTCCTTTTCAGTGTTTTCTCTGGAAGTGAGATCCGATAACCAGCTGTAGTTTCTTTTTCAGCATCTTGTCCTTGGCTTTCCCCAAAGACATGGAATTGTGTGAAATCTTAATACATCCTCAAACCTGACTTTTTTTATTTTTGTCCAAATGGGGACAGCCACCCCTGTTGTGCTTCCCAAGGGCTCCTGGCACTGAGGAGATGTATCAGTCACCACAATATAACGATACCCAGAGCTTTCAAATAGACAGGTCGCTTCTCTTCTGTACTTAATGTCCTCTCACTGAGGGGTTTGCTGACTGGCCCAGTGAGCTGGCAAGGAGATGGTCTCTCACCCTCCTCCTCCTCCTCCCTTCCAGCTTCGCCTTCCTTCTATTGACTCTAAAAAGCCTGAGTGTTCCCCTGCCTTTGCCTGCTGAGTCACTGAATGGTTGTCATTTAACTCTATGGATCTATCCAAAAGTCACTCGTCAAATGTAAAAAGAAAAAATGTGACTAACGCAGCCGGAGCTCTTCTGGGCCACTGGTTCCTCTCTACAGGTTAAGATTGCCCCGACAATCGGCCTCAGAAAGACTCCCTCTTCAATTTCTTTCCTACTAATAGTGTCCAGCAGGCGGTTCCTGATAAGCTCGCCATGATATGAAAAGCACCAGCCACCTTAAGGCCACAGATTATGGCAGCTGCAGTGATGAAAGTTTTCATCTATAACAACTTCATTTTCCAAACCTCCACTCAAGTCAGATCAAACACCACTAAAGGGGAGAGCCTTTGTCAGCTGAGACTGTCCTTTTTTGTGAATCATGTAGCCACAAAACTCAATTTAAAAATCAGATATTGATCCCTAGATTATTTGGTGTTATATAAACTGAGAGACTGCATTGGCCACAGATCATGTAATCAGGAGCTTCTGTGCTGCTGTGAAGTGGAGTTTATTCAGCTTAGCAGTTGCCAAGGTCCACTCCTCATATGCTACCTGCCAAAGAGGACATGATTTGACGTCAACCTACACTTTGTCTGAAGCTACGTAGTGCTCTTTCAGATCCACACATCAAACCCGCATGGACCCGTATGTATTTATTCTTTGCCAGGTTGCTGGATCAAAAACGGAGACGTTTTTGGGTCAGTGTTTTGCATCAGGAGTCCAGGCCTTTTATTCATGCATGATTAACATTAGAGAGGAAGTGTGGAATAAATATTGTCTGTGGTCCTGTGTAATTTGACTCATTATTTCAAATGACAAAATGACAGGATGTGGCCTGTAACAGACATGAACATTCAAAAGGACAAACCGTAACAGAATGCCAGTACCTGCCAATGGCTTGAATTTGATGAGCTTAAGCTGTCCCAATGGCTTCGATTTGTGTTTGTGTGCTACCAATGTGTTAGTGTTAGCATATGTGCATGTAGGTGGCAGAGAGCAGCAGTGGTAAACACTGCCTTGGTCTGGGTTTGAATCTGCTGGGCCTTTTTTTTGTAAATTGTTGGTTTTCTCGGGGTGCTCCAGCTTCCTCCCACAGCCCAAAGGCATGCATGAAGGTTAACTGGAGATTCTGAATTAGCTGTCAGTGTTTGTGGTTATCTGCCTCCTGTCTACATCTAGCAGAAACATTTTTGATTTTCCCCATTTTTACAGAAAAGTCAACATCTTACATCAAGCTGATTTTTAAAAAAGAAAGAAAGACTAAGGAGGAAGAAAAAATAGCAGAAGTAAAAGCAGCTCTTTCTCCAGAACAAAGTCATAGATCCACTTTGAAATACAAGGATGTTGCTTCAGATGGGATTTAAATTGGAGGACCGGCGAGTTTGTTGAAAAACTGTGGCTAATTTGCTGGTGGAATAGCGGAGAATTAAATTCAGTCCGAATGGAGCTTAAAAATATAAGAGCGAACAGAGCATTGAAGT
Organism: Amphiprion ocellaris; assembly: GCF_022539595.1. NCBI lineage: Eukaryota > Metazoa > Chordata > Actinopteri > Pomacentridae > Amphiprion > Amphiprion ocellaris. The sequence continues at coordinate 5,493,306 of NC_072781.1, forward strand.
GAGCCTATCTCAGGATATATTGGTCTGAAAAGAAGAAAACAACTTGGACAGACCACTAGTTAGTCACAGAACATATTTTGGGTTATTTTACATGTGAGAATGACTGATTGATATATGTAGCTGCCCTTCTCGTCTTTCTTGAATGTAGTTGTTGCATCCGTTGCCTCCATCCTGAACTGGAGTGGGCATTAGCACAGGGTACACGAGGTTAGCTTGAAAAATAATTCTACTTTGCTGCCACTTTGGTGTGAAAACGCTTGTTATTTCTGACTCTAGCAACAATATCAAGTAACAAAGTTTTTGTATTTTTGAGGAAGTTTGCCATCAAGCCACATGTTTAACTCAACAATGGTTATAGGAGTTATGTAATGTCTGATTTTTAGGAAATTGTTGAAGTGAGAAATTCGAGCTGCTGGCATTCTGTGTCTGAATGTTTATTAGAACGAATAGAAGAATCTTGGAAAAGAATGACATGAGAAACCACACAGATGATTGTGAGGTGACTTTCTCATAGTGATCCTGAGTATAAACTTCCGGATCAAGAAATTCTTTTTCCCCTGATGAAAAGCTTAACTTTGCCTTGCCTTTCACACTGTGCAGTTAACACTAACCTGTGTTGGCAAGGGGCTGTGGTTTTACTCTTCACTGCTTCTGGCTGGGCAGCCCTCCACGTGCAGTCCTTTTTCCACAAACAAGCCTGACACAGCCTCAACACACTGCTATTCATCTTTACTAATTAAGTCGGACAACGCGTTAGTCACAGTTATGCTGACTATCAATCACACAGGAAGCCCATGAAACTGGGGGGCGGATGGAAAGACGTGTGATGAATGTTCTGTCCTGAGTGTCTCTTGGTTGGTCACATTGTTTGCACCTTTATCTGCCGGCTGTGTTGCATGCAGTTAAGCTTTGCATGTATTAGTGCTGTGAGATATGTTACCGTATTATAAAAAAAGCTGGAGTAAGCTGTTTTTTTTCTTTGTGCCACTGACAATATAAAAAATAAAGTATGTGTACACATCATTCGACGGGCACTATGGGTTTTCAGGATCATACTGTATGTGCACTGCCTGACTCCAAGCAAAACAGTTAAAGCTACTGTTTGATTTTAGTGGATACAGTTATGATAGGAATTTGCATTACATTTACACTAATGGGAAATTGCAAAGAAATACATTTACAGTTTGGTATGTAAGTATTTTTGTGGGCTTTTGCCAGACTGCTGGTGTCCATTGTCTGTGCCATAACCCATTTTAAGCCCTTTGTTTACCCTTCAGACAAACCTCTCTGATTTACACTACGTAAACATTGAGAAGCCTGAAAGTAAATGGCAGAAAAGGGCATCTGCAAAATATAAGAAAGGCGAATGAATACAGCAGATTGTTCTCTAATAATCAGGTTGGCAGTTCAATCTTCAGTTGCTCCTGTCCTCATGTCACAGTGTCCTCGGACAAAACACTGAACCCCAAACTGCTGCCAGCCTCTTGCTTTGTATTTTCCTGCCAGTGGTTCATCAGTCTATGATGCTTTGGTTTAAAGCTCTATCTAAATGCAGGAATTTAATATTAAAAAGCAACCTTCTTCAAATGTTTCTACTGTGGCATTTTTCATTTCACTTTGCTTTATTATCTCTCCAGTTTATTGACATTTGTTTCCATTTATCTGCGTGAAAGTATCTTCTATACCTCCAGTGATCACTGTTGCAAGAGCCCTCTTTTTTTAGCCATTTTTGATTTCTCTCTGGAAGCAGTAGACAAAGTGAAAATCTGTGACAAAATAAACATTCATCTCTCTGTTCAAAGTGGTGAAATGCCCAAGGTCTGTGGTTTTCAATATGAAAATAAAAGTTTTAAAGCCCACCACACCTGTTGCAGCAACTGAAAAGACTGGAGAAAGATCGTCTTTTATTTGCCGGTGATTGTGTAGTTGCTGTTTAAGCAGCATTGCTATTTTCACTACTACCTTTCTTTGAAAAACTGTGTCACTGATGAGACTCTCTTACTCATAATTTTGTTGTTTTTGTTATGAAATGGACTCCTTCAGTTTTTTTGGTTTTTTTTTGTCTTTTTTAAAAATAGTTTCGGCATTGGAATGGAAAAAGGTCTTTTACATTTTATCTCATTATTTCGGCTAATTTAATACTGAATAAAAATGAGATATTTTGAGCATGCTTATGGTTATTTGCAGCCCTGAACAAGAGGTGGTCATGGTCTAAAGCATACCTTGCTTAATTGTCTGTTTTGTACTAATTGAGACCTTAAGTTACAAAATGCACACCATGCTATATTAAAGCAGACTTGAAACTAGCAAAATGAGACCATAAACTCATTTGGAAAATATTTACTGAGGTAGCAAATCAAGTGAGAAGTAGGGCCATTTTCTCATAGACTTCTATACAACCGTGCCTTGTTTTGCAACCAGAACAGTCGCCCTCTGTTGGCTGTTAGAAAGAATGTAGGTTTAAGTTACTTTTGCATTGATCTGACTCAACAGATGTATGCTGCAGTTATAAAGCAGCCCTGTGAGTTTTCTTAGGAAATTAATTCCTTCTGTCACCATTTTTTAAGGATCACCAAAACTGCATTCTTTCCTTAGAATGATACTGAGATACTGAGCTGCAGACAGACCTTTCTGTACTGCAGAATGGGCTGGCTAAGCATGACTACATCTGCTCTGGTATCATATTTCAGACCCACAGCCTACATTAATCTTTTGTGTACAATCTATGCCAGGTGTCATTGCTATGGTAATATTGGCTTTGGTGAAGCTATAGTTTGCCTTGATTTTGCTTTGAATTGTATTATTGCACTAGGATTTCTGTTTTCCCTTTCCTTGAGTGTATATCATCTCTGGATAGGATTCATCTATTGTGTTGCTCAGTGCTGATGCACATGGTCTTTCTCCATTTTGTCAACAGAAATATGAAGTTTTCAGTCTGTTTGTCCTGTGAACACAGCCTCAAAGTACAGTACAGCCCTAATGGCTCAGTTGGCTCAATGCCCTAACATTGCGGTGGAGCACTGGTCTGATGTGAAAGCAGAGAAGTTCTGCATTTCTGTAAAACAGTACAGACAAGCCTCAGGTGTTTTCCCTTCTTGGCTAATGTACACTGTCTCTTCACAACTGTTGTGTTTCTTGGAGTAGAGCAAATTGATGAAAGAGCCTCCAAAGAGTTTACCTGTCAACAGTTGGAACATCTTTCAGAGTACAGGATTTCTCTTTATATCTTGTAAAGACACCTGCAAACATCCACATACCTGTAGCAACATGGGCACACACACAATCAATCAGACATGTAAGAAAATGTATTCACTGTTTGGACTAAAAGCATCCACATGGCATAGTCTGAATTCTCCTCCTTTAATGGTTCTTCTGTACTATAACTCTCATCTAGATTGGTATTTTTAAAAGTGGCTTCTCCTTCCTCTTCATCAAGCAACCAGCCAAAGCAAAAAAAACCCTCCATCCACATGAAAATACAAGTAAAGCACTATGAAAAGCATGCTAAACCAACACTCAGTGATATAACCCTGACCTTAAAGACCTGTTGGCCAAACAGAAGCCCGGAAAAATGTTATTACCAGTTGTGGTAGGCTGCCAACAATTGTGCTTCAAGGAAAGGGAGAATAATGTATGTGGAGGGATTCTGAAGCCTCTGTTTCTTAATATAGTGGAAGAGTAACTGTACATTTATGTGTAGGCATGTCAGAAGTCATGCTAACAAGGTTAAATCCACTACCATCTTCGCTGCATCCATCGTCATCACATCTCTAATATCACAAGCCATAAAGTCACTGCAGAATTTCTGAATATCTTCACATAATCAGGTTTCCACAATGTTCCTTTTCCATGACAGAAAACTGTGTTTGTGTGCTCTCAAAAGCCCAGAACACACAGAAAAAGATATGTTTTAAGAAAATATTCTGTCTAGTACACAGATACTATAATACTATGCGTGGCCAAGACCTTAGTTAAACCTCACTGTACACTTGACGAAGGATGAAAGAATCCGTACCCATGCTGAGCAGAAAATACTACGAGGTTGCCCTTTTTATTCGCACCATTGTGCTCGAACTTGTTGTAGGCAGTTTAGGGTGAGGGAGCTGGTAAAATTAAGGGTCAAGGTAAGTGACTAGAGTGGGTCACACGCTCTGCAGCAACCACAAAATCGTGCAGCCAGAAAAATTTATATAAAGTGGCCGATATGAATTATGTAGTAGCTGAATAATTGAGATTTGCTTGTGCATTTTACGAAAAAACAATCATTAATTGAACAGCCAGCTGTGTTGTTTTTGTATCCGCACTACTCTTGACTGCCAGATTGGAACAGTTCAAGGGGCTCACTCTGGATCATGATTTATTTCAATATTTAGTGCCGACGCCTGTGTGCTTACCCTGTGAGTTCTGCTGCATGCAAGCTGAGAAAAAAAAAATACTCTAATTCTGGTTAGCGTAGCATTTACCACATCAACACTGGACTTGCTCATCTCTGTGTGTAAATGATAGGTTATCTTAAGAGTAATTTTAATACGTGACAGGTAAGGGCGAAGGGATGGAAAAATCAAGAGCAGGTAAAGACATCTGTAAGCTGGAAGGAGTTGCACAGGATAGATGGTGTCAGTTTGAAGGGTGTACAATGTACTTGAGCAGACACTGAGAGCCGGGTTAATTACTACTGTCCAACAGCGCTCAAAGAGGGCCATCATCAGCAAAGTCACAGAAAGAGGGTACATGGGAAGTCAAGTGTCCTCCCACTTTTATTCTTGGGTTTCTGTGTCTTGCTTTCATTTTTATGTGTCTTTCTCTCCTTCCAGCTGAGCAGTGATCAATCTGGCCCAATCAGCTCAAGGTCACCCCATTAACTCAGCAAAGAGAGACAAAGAAGGAAGGAACCAATGGGAAAAAAGCGCTGCATCTGAGTAGATACATGTATAGCACTGACTTATATTAGGGATTGACAGATCTGTGTTTCAGGGCTGATACAAATACAGATTACTGGTAATCAAGAAAGGCCAATAACTGATATTCAGAATAAATTAAATATGTTTTAAAGCATGCTGCAACAGGAACCTGTCATTCATAATTAGACTTCTTTATTAATAAGGGATGATACTATAACTGAATATGTAAAATAGAAATAGAAATGATAAAATCAAGATGCTCTCCTCTGTTTAAATTATGTGGTATTGACTGAAATTGATCAGTTTGTCTGCTGCAGTCACGTCTGTTTTCTTAATATTTCACTGTTGTGTCACTTTTATTGTCCAATAAGGCTCATATCTTGAAGTATTATTAATTATTCTTTTCCACACTCTGTTCCAGGGTAATTTGTGGCTGCCTTCTAACTTAGCCACTAGCTTTTAGCATAGCCTTAGCCATTGTGAAAATTGCTAAGTTCCCGACTTGTGGCAGTAGCTGGTGTTTCTTGTTCAGTTTTTTTTTTTCATAAGAAACATTCCTGAGACCTCAGATTGACTACAGGCAGAGAGAGGTGGCTGTATCAACCTGAAGTCACACATTTAATTTATCAGTAATCAGTCAATAAAAATAAGACCCCTGATAATCTGAAAAATGCTAAATATCGACCATGATATCTGCTAAAAGGCAGATAGTCAATCTATCCCTATACTTTTCATTATAATATAGTGTTAGGGTTAACCGCAATCTTATATATATATATCCAATAATTGGGCAAGAAACAATAATATTTGTACAGAAATAAAAGATGTGAAAATGCAATAAAAAGACAGGATAGTGCCATTAGGTGGGACTATCATATCTGTTGTGTCTGCTTATACCTTCAAAGTGGGAAAAGGCCTCGTTCTTGGCCTGAATGGTAGAAGCTAATGTTGCATAACCTCTCAAATGTGACCACAGGCCATGTGATAGCATCACTCCCTTCATTCCTCTTCTCAGTGGGTCGGTGGGGGCAGGCCTCTGTTGTGACATCACAGTAGGTGGGACAGGTCCGTACTATCCATCAAAGCTAAAGTGCCTATGAGAGGCCTTTAATATTTTACTAATTAAGATTGCTGAGTGCTCAACTATCATTCACTCCCACTAAAGTGGGCCGGGTTCACTGGAAAGTGTTAAGTGACATTGATTGCCCTACTGCAGTGTACCCTCCATAATGGCTTTCAGGAGATTTGCCCTTCTTTTTCACTGCCTCGGTGTAGTTGATGAGGAGATACATTCTGGTCTGCTGAATATGTAATGGATGCAGTTTGTTTCGATCCTCCTCCCATTTGACTCTGGCCTTTGAACTTACAGTACAGCAAGGATGGGTTGTGTCCTTTGCTGGTCACTTTTGAAGCAGCATTTCATTTACATTATCCATTGGGTAATTGATTTTGAATGGCCCCAGGTGATACAAACACACCGTTTGTCTCTGGCGCTGTCAATTTAGATCCTAACAAGCTCTCTGACGTCACAGGAGGGTCCAGCCTCCTCCGTTGTAAGCGCTTTCTAATGCCGAGGCCTCGGTTGGAGAGAGCAGAAATGCGATCACCCGCTGAAATCACTAAGCCAGCTTGGCTCAGCTAAGCATGGCATTTTTTCAGAAGATCTACAGTTCACACACCCTCTGTTTTTTTATTTTTTTGCACTCAAATCCTCGGCTTAGTTTTCACCCCAGCTTTGATACAAATAACAGAGCAAGCCAAGATAATGCAGCTCTATAGCCAGGGGTGAAGGCAGCTGGTTGGCAGACCAGCAAATGCATTATAAACAGGGATATATTGGTGATTTTTCAAGAAGAAACAAAGGGTTTTTTGGGTATCCAGTTTCTTGGTGTTTGGTTTCTTTTGCTTAGGCCAACTCAATGCCAATTGTCAGTTCAAACTCCTGTGGATGACTCATAGCTTGAAGCAGAGTACAGCTTTGTAAATGTTATTATTAGGAAGATTTTTAATCTGGCTGTTGCAAATGATTGCAGATGCACTATTCTGCAGTTCTAATCATCATTTTAGCCCATTGTATAGGGCTGTATGTTAACTGAATGATAATCTTGATCACTGTTTTGCTTCCCAAAAGTAGATGAACATAATCAACTGTGATATTGAGGTTTTAAATGTTTGTTCCGTTGCATATCAGATCAAACACTTCCTAAACCAATTGCTGGCCACAGGGCTACAATTTTTAGAAAGTCGCCATGGCGCTGCTCATGCACCACTGGAGTGACAGCCTGTGAAAAAAATTCCTGGATGTTGTGGCTGCACGTTAGAATAGAACAGTGACATTCAACACGGAGCAGATAGGCAGAACCGAAATCTAATTTCTGGAATGGAAGGCTAGTGAAGCTCATCACTACAGACAGAGCATCTTCAGTAGTTTGGATGTAATTTGGATTCAGGGCAAATTATGTTAACCAAGAACAGATCATATGGAAAGAATGCATTAGACAAAGCAACTAAACTAACGCATTCAGCCACCTAAAAAAACACCACAAACTGTTGTACAGCAGATGCATGAAATTACACTAACATTACCAGAAACATTAGAGGGAGAGACTTGATACTTGAAGATTCCTGAATAGAAATCTATAGAACTCTATAACACCAAAGATGTCAGCATGTTCTGCCTATTTCCCCCCAAAAACCCAATTGTCTGCCTTATAACAGCCAACTGGGTAACTGGCAGCTGATCAGGGTGTCAGAGTGATGTTAGCACAGTGTTGTGACTTTGGGCTTGCATCATAGAAGTACAATAGTGGCGAAAAAACACTTCCTACAACCTTATTTGGAGCAAACTTTTTAAGTAGTTTTCATCAGATCTGACTGGTGATTCTACACACAGTTTTTATGTCCCGTTACCATTGAAACTGCCGCTAAAGCTCTCTCCCCATTCATTTAGATATGAGTCTGATCTTGTTAGCCAGAAATAAATGCCAGTGGCGTAACCAGGATGGCTGCCAAGTGGCAAAACAGTCTGATAAGGATTGTGATATTACCTCACTGATTTTCTGTCCTTGTTTAGTGTCCACTCAAATATCCATAAAAGCCACAATATCATATTACAAAGCATGAAGGTGAATGCAGTGGTCTGTTGATCAATTTTGGTTGAAAGCTTTGGTACAATTTTATCAAAATTTTGCTTCTAGGAGGACCATTGTAAATACCACCGAGTCTGATTTTGGTGCAGAAATGTGTTCATTAGCACAAATGTAGCTCAAAATGCAAATAAACCCTAGTGCTCTGTTCATTTAAAGGCAAAAGTGCAATGAAAATATCCTGTCACTAATATCAGTGAATAATTCTGATCTCATCCTTATCAAAATAATTGCAGATCATGCAGCTCTACCATTGAATATTTAACCTATCATGATAGTACTATAACAGATCATCATTTCTTACTTGGGATTGTTTGCTCCAAGATATTATGAGCAGCAAGGCTGCAACATTAGCTCACAGTCACACTGTGACTAAATCTTTGCTTCCAAAGTTATGCAAAACACATTTAAAAAGCATATGACTCAGTGGCAAAGCTGTTGGCCCATTCACTCAGATGATTTAGTAGCACATTTTCATTTAGTTTAGTTGGCTAGGTTTTGAAAATATTAATTCTTGAAACCACGTTTGTTTTTTCCCCCATACATGACTACTGATACAGTTTAGTACATAACTGAAAATAAACTCAAAGGGTAATTTTACAGTGAAAGCAATAAAAAGAGATGCTTTCTATTAAGAACCACCTAATGGGTTATGCATGTACTTGCCATGTTTTCCTCTTGATATAATTTATGTACATATATAGCCATTATTAAGAGACGCTAAAAATGGTTTAATAGGCTGTTTAGCTTTGCCTGTATGATGACGTCCATCCGTTCTTGGCAACTCCTCCAGTAGAACCAATGGATTTACTTCATATCGGTGAGTACAGTTGCAGAGGAATTATATGGGTGATATAAGTCTGTCAGCATATTTGTGCGGTTGAGGAAAAACAAGGAAAAACAAAAAACCTTTTTTCCTCTCGATTAAAAAAAATAGACAGCTGAATCATTTTTGACTGGTGCATCAAATCTTTTCAAGCATTGGAGACTAATTAAAACAGAACCATTGGAAGAAGCTGATGTCTGTTGTCATTGCTAGACCTCTGAATCTCCTTTAATTATTGTGCCTTTGTAATTGGAAATGCAAATAACCACCAGCTCCTGTTTTCGTATTGGCCTGGATAACTTGGTGTAGAAAGTGCAAGGGAATGACGGAGAGAAAGAAAAAGTGACTAAAATTGAAAAAGCGAGATTAATTGTCTGTTGTGCCAAGATTGGCTTTCAGTGACCAGCCCCTGGTCGTGCATTTTTACTAGGTGGAGATGAAAAGGAGCCCTTGTGTCCCACATTCCCATGCTGATGAAATTAGGCCCCAAAAGAAAGAGATGGGGAGACCCACAGTCAGAGTGAGTTAGAAAAAAGAAGGACAGAGGCTCAGAGTGATGCCATGATCATGAAAAAGTGAGGCAGATCTGAAACAAAGCTCCAATGACAAAAATGAAGCGGATTAAAAAATGGACAGGTAGAGGTTTTATTTTTACACTCTCTACATTAATTCAGTCTTTATTTGACCTGTTCAGTGGACAAGAAAAGAATATTTTCAAATCATACTATTAGTTCTTGGTATATAGTTTGGAAACCTTTCCCTCTAATCCTTTTAGCAATAGAAAAATGGTTGCAAATGCAAAAACACTTTTTGCTGTTTTCAATTACTGTAATCCTGCTGGCAAGAGTGTATCTTGGGATAATACAATGTGTGATATTTGATAGTCTGTTGAAGGTTTTCTTTCACTGTGTGATGTTGAATTTACAGAACTACTCTCTGCTATCTATGTTCAGTTCTGTTTGAAATAATCCCCACTAGAGCTGCAGTCTCCAGATTGACTGGTTGATTGGATGGTTGATAATGGGTTCAGGTGATTGGGCAATAATAGATAAGATCTTGTCATCTTATTTTGTTAATTTATTTCTTTCAAATCAAAACGTGCGATCATAGGAACTGGCATTTGGAGTTGAGCCATATTATGCACTTTGTTGTTGTGATAAATTCTGTCTTTCACAAAACTTTAGTGGTTGTTGTCAGAATGATTGGTGCTAAAAAGCAACATCAAATGCATAAATCATGTTTAAGACTGACAGCAAAAATTGTTTGCATGGTTGTGCATCCTAATCATGTCATAGTGTATGTCACCCTAAAATGTGTTAACCCCTGTGCAGCTTCATCCAGCTCACATGGCAGCTAATAATTACATGATAACATGACCGACACACATAATTCATAAAAATATGCAATGCTAATGCAAAGCTATGTTCTTCATGTGCAAGTAGATGGCTACTAACCTAAAACTCACAAAACCTCAGACCTTCACTAACTCAAGTGTTGCCAGTTCTCTAGAGCACCACAATGGTAATAGTGCTAGACACATAGGAGAATTTGGGGTGAGTCCGTAAATATTTACATTATATACAGTACACTACACTAGAAGCATGCAACCTTTCATATAATATTTGGGCTTTTGCTAAAATTAACTTTTTTTCTTTTTGCTGAAGGGCTGGAAACACTCACCAATTCGACAACTCTCTACACTTGTGTGGTATCTGTGTAGTTTAGCTACTGCAGCATGTAATGCTAACTAGTGTGATGTTTATTAAAAATAAAAATGTATTAATTTCCGATCAAACAAAGGCACGAACTAGATGGACAAATGTGGAAAATTAAGACTTGGAGCATGCAGCAACTGAAATCAATACAAAGATGCTGGAGACTGAATCAGTGGGCCGGCAGCACATGTTCAGAGAAAATAAAGACAGGTAGGAGCCATACAAGATGACCACAGGAAACTTCATGAAAAATAAATAGACAGCTATTTGTCCTCCATAGATCAGGTTTTTGTGTTTAACTCGGTGACTTTGGGTGTTTTGTGGTTAAAAAAGTCACCCTAACTCATTTAATGTTTGCTCAAACTGGCTCCAAACTAATTAACAAAATGTCAAAAAAGTTGTTGCTGGTGCATGTTGTTAAAATGGACACACAAACAGTTGAGTGTAACCTTTGCAAAAGGCAGTTTGGATATCGCAGATCACCAAAAAACAGGAGGTTAACTTGTCTGCATTAACAGTTCAATAGTTCTTGTGCTGGGATCACATGCTGGTAACTGTTTCAGAAAGCATAGGAATATCAGCAGGTGCACGCTGGTTTGCTAAGAGTCTGTTTTTGTCATTTCAGTATAAAATAAAAAGGTTAAGATGATCTGATATACTGCAAATACTAGCTTTTTATGTTTGTAGATTATTCACTTAGACTAATAAGGCTAGCATGAGCTAAAGATAGTATGCAAATTTGATTTCCCAACCTAATTATTGGTTGAAAAGTCAGTACAATTTCAAGGTTTTCTTTGGTTTACTGCAGCGACAATCGCCACCAAGTGCTTCAGTCCATTCAACCTGTACTCTGTTGTGTTATTCAAATATTTCCTGGGCAGTTCACATTCAATGATGTGCAAAGAAAGCACTGTTAATTATTTTTATGGCACATTTTTGTTTTGTTTATCTACAACCACGCATATCTTTCTTTATTTATACTTTAGTTATATTTCTACATCTATAATAAACCAGATTACTTCAGTTATTAATACATCACTCCAGATCACTCAGGTACAACAAGTACTTGACTTACCCTTGTACAGCAAATCAATGGAAGCGAGAGAGAGAGCTGGAGATGGAGTTGCATTTACTCCTGGATGCAACATGCATTAACACAGTGGAAATTTCTTAGTGCTCTTGCTACTGTCTCTCCTCAAAGGAATTATTCAAATGAAGTCATCTGAAGCAAAGAGAAAGGTGAAAATCAGTGGAATTCAGAATGTGAATCTGTAGGTGGGTGTGTGTGTTATAGATGTACTTTAACAGAATGCTTCCGTCATTCAAACTTTGAATGGCAGCGACATGAACATAAAAATAGCCGGAGGTGAGGGCTTCTCACCGATTACTGTGAAAAAGTAGGAGGAATTCAATTATAGCTGTGCATGCAGGTGTGAAGGGATTTGGAGGTGAGGCATTCTTTAGGTGTTTCAATGGTGGCGGTAAGCTTTAAAAAATTCAGGCTAAGTTTGCAGGAAACATTAAATGATAAGAGAATTAAAAGGAAATGGCACATATTCGCCAATTCACGGTTGTCTTCCAAACACCCCATTCCCAGCTCCTGTAATAGCGTTGCGAAACATTATCCAGTTCAACCTCCATACATCTTCTTTTTTCTTCTTCTTCTTTTTTGTTCAGCTGTTATATTGCAGCAGTGTAATTCTCTGATAAAAGGTTGGCGATTCTTCTGCTATAATGTGTGTTATTGTCCTCACTCCTGAGAAGTTCAGATTCATTTGTGAGTAGGAGAATTAAACGGTAAAAGCGGTGGCAGTTCCCTTGTTACTAATAGCCTGCTGATGTGTCTAATCAGGGTCTGGGTGACCTTTAAAGGATATACTTTAACTCCCTCTACACGCACACACACACACAAAAACATCAGTCAGGGTCTATTAATCCACTAAGTTAGCATGCGATCACCGTGCCATATGCTATTTCTGTCAATCCGTCTTCCTTAGGTGAAAAGGTAATATGGCGCAAATGATTCCATCCCATTCCATTTAGGAGGCATTGTTTTAATGAAACATTTTACCTTTCATCAGAACAAAAGCATTAAACCACCGTAAGTGCATTCATTCTCATTCCCATGCTGACACTCTCACAGACAGCTGTACATGCAGGACACAGAAAACTTTGGAGAATCTCTCAACTTTGTGGGAAAAAAAAAGTTAAGAAATCAATTTTAATCTTTTCTAAATCTGTATCACACTATGAATATGGCTCCTGTCTGCAGGTCACCTGAATTTGTGTGCAGACTGTGTAATTGTGTGATCAGATCAGACCGTAATTGTATTGAAATGAAATCAGTTCGACTCACTCTACTTGGCCAAGGTTTTCTTATCGCTGAGAAAATGTTCACAATAACTTGGTCTTAAAGTGAAACTCCTTAAAGAAAGTGTAAATGGCTTTCACACCTCGACTCTTTCTGCGTGCACATATAACTGTCTTCTTCAAAAAAGGCAAGTAGCCTATTGAGCCAAATGGTGGATTCTCGTGCTCATTTCGGCTTCCATAACATTTTCCATTAATACTTTAATTAACTTAGCTGTGATAACTCCAATAGTATTATTAGAATGTATCACTTCAGTTAGAACAGGTTCTGAACTTTGCATTAGAAAAAGACCTAATTTTCAAGTGCAAAGGCCAAGTAAGTGAAGAATCAGACCTGCAAACTTTGTAGTGAAAAAGGTGCGAGACAAGATACTAAAATAAGGTCAGAGGGGTCTGAAAGTCTTCTCCCTCTAATAAAATGTAGTGATTTTTAAGGCACAAATCGATGCTTTGTCCATGACTAGATTAGAAATTGAGAAAACGAAATCTTATTTTGACAAAGAAGCAAGTTTTGATTATTTTATCTGGTGTGTAAAGGTGCAATATGCGAGATTTTGAACATAAACAAAGCATTCATACAGCAGCAAATGACTTTCTGCTATGACAGCATGTAGTGAAGTAATGGCTTCATTATCAGAGGCTAAAGTCACACTCCTGAGTGTGTTGTAATCTGATCATCCTAGTTCTATGTTTTAGTAGCCGGTATGGTGGTGCGTGCATGTTAATGCATGTTAGTCCCTCCCTTGGAAACTGTTGGTACTCCATGTTTTTACAAACATGTTGAGAGTGACCTCTCACACCACAATGGAAAGATGAAAGTGCAGTACAGTCCAATACATCCAAAAGTATATTTTTCACTTCCACTTGTGTCTGTTGTCCTACCTACACACTTAACACCCCAGTGCTCCCACTACAATCCTCCCTCTTTTAAATTATTTACTCCAAATTTAAGGATAAAACAATGCTTTTAAATTCATCAGCTACATCCGACCCATTCAGTTTGCTCCCCCAGATTCCCTTTTATGTATTTTCAAATACAAAATACTTTGTATATTTTGGTTTGACTATAGCTTGGCTTAAATACTTTATAGTATACCAAGCTAATGAACATTTTAAATTCAATACTGAGTCTATAGTCTGTCTCATTCAATTGTTTTCCATCTTGAATCAGATCAGAATTGTAACGATGCCTCGACAGAAAGACAAGAAAATCTTCATTTTAAAAGAGGTTGTTGTTATAAAGTGTGAGTTTCATTTAATGCACATACATATGAAAGTATATACAATGCGATGTAGCTGTCTTTTCTGAGCTACAATTTCTAAACACTGCTGCCTCTTGGCGTTTGATAAATGGAATAGATAGTATTTCATTCTCACGTTTGCAAGGCACGATGTCACAGAACGCAGACCTACAAGTGGCTGCAAGCAAGCGAGTCTCAGACAGACCAAGAGATGCACTGCTGGGCTCGGTTAACGAGACCGACAGACTGGAGAGCGATGTGCTACGAGCTAAAACATCAACTTAAATGTACTGTGATTTGTTGACATCAGACTTGGAGAACACAAGTTTACTTGATTGTTGTTGCCACAAATCACAAAAAGCCATTGGATTGCTTCACATGAATTGTTTGGTTGACACTAAAAACGCCAACTGCCGGTGAAAGATTTCAGGTGTGCACGTAGGAAACATGCCTGTCTGTGTTACCTGATGTGAATGGGCAAGTGTGGAATGATCTACTCTTGTAAGAACATGATGTAGAATGTTCTTAATAAGATCTTTGATCTGTTTATTCAAAATAATCGACTTTATTTTGGACAAAACAGGCCTGAAGCTGATGTGTATAAATAAATATGTAAAACAGAGTCCTAACCCTGTCCAAAGGGGAGCCACATACAGACCTGATATAGATAGTCCAGAGAATATTTATACATACAACAATGACAGTATTGTGATGCTAGTTGTGATCAGCAAATGTAAGAATATCTTTAGAAGCCCTTAGAAAAATACATTACTGTATGATACAAGTCCAATGTCCTGTTTTCACGTCCTGAATTAAAAATAGAACATTACAATGGGACAGTAAGACTGCACCTGATCTGACCCAGTTAGATATAATTTGCACACAGTTGGATTCTGGTACCTTGGGTTGGGTGTCAGTTCCATACACTCAACTGACACAGTGAACGCCATTCAATTGCAAAATTTATCCTTAATGACACAGAAAAAGTTTGCTAAATGTTACAAGCATCAGTTTTGTCCACTTTCACTTCTGTATTCCTGTTTGTGTTTGCCTGACCCATCATGAGCACCTATGTGTCAGATAACCCAGTGTCAGCTCAGCACCAAATTTTGTTTGTACTTGTGGGTTATTTCAGATGGCTTCTGGCAGCAGCTTCAAAGGCGCTTCATGTGTGAACCTCTGGTTCCCTTAAAGGAAAAACACTGACTTTGAATTAAGCCGCGCACAGTGTGTGCTCTTTTGGAGTTAGAGCCTCTTCTGCGCCCACACAATCCTTTTACTTTCCCACTCCGTGTCCATTGTTGTTTCTTTATAGTTAGAGCCATATCTGCACACACACACACACACACACACACACACACACACACACACACACACACACATACAAAGTAGCATATACAAACATTACTGAGCTCTGTCGCTACTTCCCTTGCCTGGATGGCTGTGTAATTGAGTTTTGGGGATGCAGCCTGGCACTTCCTGCTTGTGTGCCGGCTCCCCTCATTACAGAAGCCTAATTGGGATTAGTGCAGCGTTTTGTTTTGGCATTGTTAACGAGGCCTGTGGTCAGTGCCAGTATCTGGCTCGTTCTTGTCCCCAACTCCAGGACAAGGAGCCATTTGTGTGCTGCTGTGTTTGCTTTTGTCTTGCATGTGTGTTTGGTAGACACGTGTTTGCCAATTTTCCATCTACATTGGAGACTGAGGTAGAGCCAGGGAATCTTTTCTCCGGAGTCACTGTGTGTCCTGACAGAGGCCCTCTGAGTGAATGCAGAAATGCCGCTACACACTAGTGTTTCAATGCCTGCATACATGCCAGCATGATAATTCAAAAGTGTTTCACCAAAAAATCGATACGATGTCTTGTAAACATTTGGTGTTTTTCCATCATTGTGAGTTATGGATGTGCAAGCAACATTTAAAACGATAACTAAGTGATGGCCTAAAATAACTCAGTCTGAACATCGGGCTTAAAGAAAGTGCTTTTTGGATTATCAGTTCTGTTTCACACTGCATGATTGAAAAAATGAAGCATATAACACAAGATGCCACCAGAATATGGCTGAGGAGGAATTGTCTTCACTTAATTTAACCATCATATAGCTATCTTGGGGAGAGAGCTGCACTTCTGCTCCTCACTTGTCATCTCAATAAAAGGCCTATCATCTTTAGAACATTACTCTACTGGGCCAATAGAACTTGGCTGTCTTTCTTCCACCTGAACAGAAAAAAGTAGCTTGAAATGTTTAATCAACATAATCATGCATGAATGTAAGATGTCGCAGACTCAATTCTTTTCTTCTTAGTTCTTTTTAGTATTCACACATTTGAAACACAAATGATCAGAACATGACAATTTGTCTCATTGTAACGTTTATAAAACTACCTACTTAAGGCTGTTAAGTCCAGAGGAAAAGTTGTCTTTAGTTCTATTGGCTTTTACACCAACAGCACAGAAATTCACATTTACGTGAAAGCATGCACTGTCATGAGTGTCATGACACTTCTTCGCTTCGCAAATAGAATACCTGACAATGCATGTCACAAAGAATAACCGCAATGTCCACAATTTGATTCTAGCTGGGGGCTTTTGTTGTATGTCACACCTCGCATTTGTCTCTTCTTGTTTCCTGTCTGCTTCTTCAGTAGCCTTTGTCAAATGCACTCAAGAACAGAGAAAAAATAGTCTTAAAAAAATAAAAATATTATGGATACTCACTAAAGAGCATGTTCCTGGACAACAGAGTGTTCTACTGGTGCTGTAAAATTCCTCTCTGGGCATGGATTAAACCCCTAAAACTCACCTCAATTCATTTAAACAAACGTATTGAGAAGTTTCTTTTAACTTGACATGTTTAACCACAAGCAGTAAGGGAAAAGAAACAGCTGAGTTTATTTATTTTACAAGAAAAATGCCAAAACTATGGAATTAGCATGTGCAACATATTTCCATGTGCTGCCAGGTGTTACCAGTACTAAAGAGCAAAGGTGATTTTACATCCTTTAGATATTTTACTACTTACATTTCCTATTTGTTTCCATACTCGTCTCCTCTCCGCTCTGTATAAACACAACCTGCAGTCCAGCCCAGTTCAGCCAAAATGTCACACATTTTTTCTGTGATTGTTGGTCACAGATGAGTCCCTAATGGATTGCAGAGGAGCGTAGAGCTGAATCTGGTTAGCGCATACAGTATATTTATATTACATTTAAGTTTCCCATTCAAGGACTGTTGGAAAGTTTAAAATCTGATGGCTCTTTCTGTTTTACCAATTTGTCTCTCTGACAATGATGTCACTTTAGCAATTAAAAAAGGAGATTTTACCATTCAAAAGGGTTAAAATGGTTTAGATGTTACTCCACTTTACTCAGCACCTTTGCCTCTAGTATCTGTAGTTCTATCAATATGCAAATCTGTTCCCATCTCAATCTTTACCAGCCCCTGTAGAGCTCACCTGCAGCTCAAGCATGTCTGCTCAGCTTCGATTATATGGGTCGATATATAATTGCGGGACTCTTTGTAACATAGTTGACAGGTATCATAGTTGACATTTTTGCTGTTTTCAGGCCTAAAATCAACATGGCCACCTATAACCAAACACCACATGGCATTTTTACACAAAGATTCTTCTAAAATATTATATATAAAATTGAAATTGAAAGTTATTTCTAAAGATATTGTAGTAAACCTGTTGACTACTTTATATTAAATAAGTCAGAAAGCCTTGGAGTCTGGCCAGTCTTTTCTTCAGGAGGAAATGACATCATGTGCAGCAGGTCATGTGATCTGGAATTAACACACTTCCTTGAGAGGTGTTTTTGTAATGGGGAACTTAGTGGAAAGTGATTTCTCAGACACAGATACAATTTGTTATTTTCCATATTAAATTTGATATATTGGCAAAAAAAATATCTGTCATGATTATCTCAACTTAATAAAAAGAACACAATCAAAACTATTTTTGACTAAGCTCATTGTATTATTGTTTAGCTAATTAGAAGGTGGTTGTTATTAAATTGGGATGGTTATTTAGTTGACATATTAGTGATATCCAGTCATTTTTTATTAATAAGTGATTGTTTCCATAATAAATAATTCTGGAATTTGTAAAGACATGATCATAATAAACATAAAAAGCATTATTGTTTTTACTTTTAATAAAAATGTATGCAAGATATGTCCTGTGGACCTCAAAAGTCCCTCAATTATATATTGACCCATATTCAAACACTGTAAAACTGCAACTCAATGGCAAATTACTATATTGGAGTAATTCAGTCAAACGTGTTCAAGTCAGATTTGAAGAAGCAGAGCACAGGATTGTGACAAGTTGATGTGTCAGATGGGAATATATTTTCTACATTGGTCTCTTTGACATTAATATCTTAACAGTAACAGGTAACATGAGCCTTCAGTTAGACGGCTAATGACGTTTTGCTTCTATTAGATAAAAAACTCAATTTCTACTTGGTGTTAGCTGCTTATTTCACTCATTATGTGTCTGCTAGCATATAAATAACACCACTATAGACTTGTTAATAAGGTTACAGACTTGATTTTCATCAGATGGGGTCTTTTAGAGAACATAATTCCAGTCATCAGTCCAATCCTGATGGGTGATTATAGATTTTTTGCCCTTATGTTCCCCTCCCAGTGTGTGGATGGATAAATTTAGCAGGGGGAGCTTGTTTTTTGCATTTCTCAGAACCTTCATTACAGAAGAAGTGTTGCTTTCTAATTAAGCTCTACAAGCCCTTGACAAATCTTTGCTGAAATAATGTCATTCACTGTCAAAATACATTTAATCACTACATCTTAGCTTTTAGTTAAATGACCGTTTACTCGGAAAATATGAACACAAGTTAGGGATCAGCTGTAGAATTTGCACAATCTGGAAGAAATCAAATAAAGATATTTCCTCATGGAGAGTGCAAGCACACAATAAATGTGGGGAAGCATATTGTTTACCCAGAACAAGCAAATAAAGTCAACATGGCACCTCTGGGTTTTATGTGTGTCCTGTCAACCAAACCACCAGCACTCACATAATCTGGCTTCAAGCACTGGAGGTTCTCTGTCAGACTGAAACCATTCAACTGGAAAAAACATGACGATGAACTGTTTTGTCAATAACTCACTGTTAATTGAGAAAACTTTAAATGGATCAGTAATCAGATTTTAAGATGATTAGGATGTTCTTTGATCCAGTGCTACCGCTGTGTTATGTTCAGCCGGACAGAGATCAATAGTTTTTGGCCTTTAAAAGGCTGAATGAGGATCTATTTGCAAAATAATTGAAATCCAGAATACTGACATTTGTCATCTGCCGGCCAAATGAGAGACAACACAAATTAAAGGACAAAGTAGGTCCTCTTAGGTGTTTGCTGTGAAATAATACATTGTATCTTCCCTGTTCCTTTGATGGGGTTTTGTATTTGGGTGTCATCAGTTCTGGCTTTTTGAGTTCTAGTCCTTGGCAAGAAAACGACGGGATGATTCTAATGACGTTCTTTTTATTTCTAAAAAATGAAGCACTCAGAGTTCACCTTTCTCTACACCTCCACGATGTGTCAGCCGGAGCCAAGCAAGGTTTTTAAAGATCACTGATGAGAGAACGAAAAGACCTTGAAACTCCTCATTACTGAAGAATCTCACCAGCCAAAGAAGGCATCAAAGAATGCTCCAAATTGACTCCTTAATACCTCAGAATCAACACCAGCATGTGTCGCTGCCCTACTTTACTCCGCTGAGATATTTGCATCACCTTGAAGTGAAACTAGAGCTTCTGCTGCACTGATGGCCGTGCTTTACGTGATTGATATCAAACTGCCACGGTCAGATCTACACTTTTGCCTTTAGTCTTGTTGGAAATGAGTTTATTTTTAGATTTTATTTATAAAATGGCTTTTTGGCTTTCGTTTTTGTGCATTCATGATTCTGCAAATTTCCCAAAAGTGTCACACAAGTTAGAATAATTAAAGTTAAGACTAAAACCAACACTTTTCTGATAAAACGTGTGTACAGGGGTGATTTATTTTTTCCCAAAATGCAACGAAATCACTTTCAGGTACAAGACAGTACAATAGTTCTTCCAATGTGAAAGTCTCAAAATAGCTTTCCAGGTCAGATTTTGTGCAATGGGTTACAGTATATGTTTGCCTTGTGCTCTTCTTTCTTTCTCACTAGCAGCCAGTAGGTTTTATAACAGCACTTCATTGATTTTGTTTGCCGTTTGCAGATTTGTTTCCTCATTAAATATTGCCTTCGCCATCGCATTTATGACCACTTGAGAATTCAAGAGATGTTTTTCTTTCTTTTTTTTTTCCTCGCACCAATTTTCTTTACAAGCTGCTTTTTCCATTGTCTTGTGAACTGTGCGGTGTACTTTCGGAGTCTTTTACTGCTGGAGAATATGTCGGAGCAGCTCAAGGGTAATAACCCCCCAAATACTGTGCACTGAGCAAATATTTGTACTTGGCATAGGGGGAGTGAACCCTGCTGAGAGCACGGTGTGGCAACCCTCTGCTGTTGTGTACTTTGGGAAGTTAGAGCACTGCTCTGATATCTGAGGAGGTATTTACAGAACAGCTGCTCTTAGATGGGTAAAACTAAAAAAAAATAAGACTGATTCTGTCAACAAGAAGATAATATAGCATCACAACAAAGCACATAATTAAAGACAGATTTCAAAGCTTCTGCAATTTTTCTGTGTTTTAACATGCAAATATCTGGCATTAATTCCCAACTCCACAACAGAGGGGTCACACTGAGACTACCAGATGACTGACAGTGTTGTAGAAAGATTTTGTACCACACACCGTCATGTGACTTAAACTCTTGTGTTAAAATAGAACGGTACCATTTGGGAGATCACTACAAGGATCTTTGTGGTGAACATTTCAGCTTTCTGAGTCTTTTACACAAGAAACATTGTTTATTTTGAGCAGTACAACAATACAGAACTGGTTTTGCAAATGAACACCACGGGGCAGATACTATTCAGTTAGTCTAGATATGATTCAGTGTAGTATTTGTTTGTATTTTGTATTAGCCTTAATCTTTTCATATTTAACTAAAGAAGATGTTATTGTCGTACTCAGCAGTGTCATAATGGCAACATGTATGTGTATGATTGCAGTCATTTTCTTATTCTAGTATGAGTGAATATAATTAAAATCTTGTTACATTAATCAAAGGATTTTAAAATATCAGAAGATCACTTATCCCCAGACTCATTTGTTATTAGTCAATTATTGTAGCCATCGCAGCATAGTGGTCGGTAATGGCTGCTTAATGATACAGTGGCTCCTTTGATTCTCTTCAAGAACATCTCCAGAACAGAATCAGACCAAGTGTGGAATAACTTTGCGGAACTTCTTTACAATGGTTGGGTTCACATTTACATATAGAACTGCATGTACTAATGTGTTGTTAAAATGAGAGGATGGAAAAGCAAATGGATGAAAGCATGAACACATATGTCAGAGGGTTTAATGTATGTCATCATCAAAAGCACTCAGTTTGGAGTTGTGGCTAAATGCGGCAGTGGGGAATAAATCTCGTGTACGTGTTTACTGTAAGTGAGAGTGAGTCATTACAGAACATTGGGACTGTAGCCTTGCAGGGATGAGGGGGCTCTTCGCTTTCAGGGTTGTCATGGGTGCACATTTATGCGCTCATCGGCAACAGTTACAGGCAAAACACGTGTGCACTCAAAAGCCTGGGTTTGAATGGAAAATAATTTCTAGATGTAAATGCTTTAAATAGGGCAGCAGAAAAGAAGCTGTGATGGGTTTGAGGTAGGAAAGTTCACCCATAAAGTCCCATCATACAACAATATTAACAATAATCTGATGACTGTGTAGCTGTGCAGTTTATTTAACATTTACAAACCATTAATAATGTATGTGTTATGATCATCTATCTAAGTCAGAGCAACTTATGGTCCCCCAAAATTAGTTTTCATTGATTCTAGGCAATTTGTTGCCAAATTTTGGTAATTACTTACTGTTATGTTGTTATGGGAACCACCCAAATGCACAATAACGTCACTGCTGCACACATCCTGCTGTGAGACGATAAAACAGAATAAATATCTGTAATACAAAAGTTGACCTGGCGTAAAATAATATTTTGACTCTAATATACTGATCAGAAGAGTCTAAATGATAAAATAAATGTATATCCTGTAAGATGAAATGAAGCTCAGAACTCACCTGACGATGGCAACAAATTATTAGATTATAAAATGTGACTTTATGTGACATCTCGGCTGTCTGAAGGTAAGAAAGGTGCAATTTGCCATTGGATCCCGATCGGGTCTATCTTCATGTTCGTGATAATATATAAATAATAATTACAGTTGCTGCTGTTCACTCTCTGACTTTAGATGATACTATAGGTACTTCATATACTGTAGATCCTGCAGCTGTTTGATGCTGCAGGTATTTAATTAACTCAGAGGAAAGACCTACAAACAGCTGGAAGCAACAAAATAAACTTGTTTTAACATGTTGTCAAAACCCTGATTACATCCATCGTTGTTGAGTCACATTAATCTGACCTTGTATGGACTCAGTAATCACAGTCAAGATGTATTTTTGCAGACATTTCAGTTTGCAACAGATATAAAAATGCAGAGCAAATCAAATTTAGACTAACAATGAAGGAGTTTTGTGGATGTACCTCTATTGACAAAAGGCAACCAAACTATATCCTTTGAGCTCTCTGTGATGTTTATGGACCAATGTTTCTGCTTAAATTTGGAAAATGGCTGATGTTCAGACTTTTTCATGCCTGCAGAGAAAGGCAGGATAACTTCAATTTAACTTAATTTAAAATTTCGTTGGCATAAGAGTGTACCAAAAGCATGAGACACAAGATGTGGGTAATACTGGGAAACCCTGTGAAATCTCCAGTCCTCACAAGTTAGTACATTTTATTTGCTCCTAATACATACAGCTGCATTTAGTCTTAATTTAAGCCTACTATACTTAGAACTATATTACACTTGGTTTTTAAGTCATTGTTTGAATTATTAGAACCAAGAGTTGTTCAAAATGTATTCATGTCGGAGATGGATATAGAGATGTTGGGCGTCCTTCCTGCTTGCTTTATTGCCAAGAGATATGTTAGATCTGTTAAGCTCCCATGCAAAATTTATTTTGTTGAATTTCCCCAAAACACAAAGAAAGAAAGCAAATAAGCAATTGTTTCTCTTTTTTTGGCTAAGGACCCATTAGAAAATGATGACCATAAGCAAGTGCTGCTGATTAATGTACTCTAAATGAGTTTGTGCATACTTTGTGCCAGTGCAATGCTCAAGAGCCCATTAGGTTTTTTCCTGGGCCTGGCAGCAGAGTCTCGAAGCATTTGTTTTGACCTAGCAAATTAAAATGTCTGCTCTTATCAATGCCCCCGGGGCTCGAGGAAAGCAGGGAGGGAGATGTCGCTGTCCGTCCTTGTCAGGTCACTGGTCCGTCTTCCATCACTGGAGTTACCACAAACCTGCTGTCAGACAAAAGAGCGTTTCTGCCCTCTGTGTGTGTGTGTGTGTGTGTGTGTGTGTGTGTGTGTGTGTGTGTGTTGTGTGTGCAAGCATATGAGTTAAGGGGGTGAGCGAGAGGATGGTGTTCATGATGGAAAATCCTTTTTCTATGCAAATACAGGCTTGGCATTGACTGTCATAAAATTCTGATTTATGGATAAAAATCCAGACGTCCAATTTTCGGCAACGCATGAAAGTTTATAGACAACATGTAAAGATATACTGCTTATGTTCTTACACTTCTCTGCAGCTTGGGATGGTTACATGAGTTGCTAAAGGAGTGGCTACAGGACTTTTCCACTTATTTTTTTACTGATGTGAGATTTTTCTCTGGCTAGTGCCAGACAAGAATCTGAAGAGGTGACTTCTGTGTGCTACTATAGTCTCAGTCTACTATGGCTAACACTTATTTTTAGATTTATTTCTGTTTTTTGCCTACTTGCATGCACTTTCACTGCCAGCAAACTGGCTCATGTGGCACACGTAACTCTTCTTAACATTTTGTGTGTTTGTTTGTGTGCGGATCTGCTGATGTATGTTTGGGGCAGCAGCAGGGCTCCTAATGAGGATATATGGCCCTCGGTGCAGAGTGCCATCCGGCTGCCCTGCTGCAGAAATGCATACGATTTCACTCACAGTTCTCTCTCTTTTTCTCATTATCCCTTCTTCCATCTGCCACTCCTCTACCAAGTCTTTCTCTTTTTCCTGTCCATTCCTTCCTCTCTTCGGTTTGTGTCTTTGATTATTTCACCTTGGCTTAGTTACTCCAGCTTTTTCTTTTTCGCACATCCGTCATTTCATCTTTTCCTTTCACCTACCAGCCATCTGTTGTGCAAGAAGATCTCCTTACCTCCTCTACCTCAGTCTCATTTCCACTACTTGTTTGATTTTTTTCTTTAGCTTTGAGCTCTGTCAGACCAAACTTGTCTGCTTGGTCCTCAGAATCCCCCTCTGTCTTGCTTGTTGAGAATTGTTGCTCTCTCTTCCATTGTTGCTTTCCAAGTGTCGTTTTTTTCTTTATGCGTCTCTTAGGATCGATTTAACAAAATGCGGAGCTTTGCTATTACCCTACGGGGACGGCCATTTGACAGATCCAGTTCCTGGCAGCATGAGCCAGCAAACACAATGGGGCTTGGATGAAGGTAGATAGTCACTGACAGCTAACAAATAGGCCCCGGGGACTCGACAGGATAAGATAGCCACGTTCTACACGTATTAAACGCCTGATCTGTACACTGATTGTGAATGAACAGAAGTGGCAGTGAAAGAAACGGATGTAAGCCGGATAAAGGCAGCCACTGTGTGGCATGAAATGGAGACCAGATGTGCATGGAGTATTTCTTGACAGTGCAAATCAAAAGTATTTTTTTATATATATTTAGTCATTTATTTCTTATCGCACCTGCATTCAACAAAGAAATCAGAATCTGAGCCCACCAGAAGAATGCCTGGAGCGATCAATCAAAGTTTCGAACAGGTAGGCGAAATATGAGTTAAAAAGATGTAAAAACAAAACCCGAGGCAACAGATGAGACAGAATTCGAAATAATTGTAAATGTAATTCTCAGAAGGCCGCCACGTTGCATCAAGGAAAAAAAATGGAACATGACTTGAACGTTTAAGAAGCATAAAAGGGAGATGCACAGTGGAAAAATAACTTTTGTCTGCACTTAAATTTTCAGTCATTAGAGCACTGCACTGTGCACAAGTTAACATTTCAGGGAAGCACACACAAAAAACTCTGATCTTATACTAGTTTGTCAGAGATATTCCACTAAAAATGATGTTCTCAGATGGCAACGGCAAAAAAGAAGATACATCCGAAGACCTTTAGCTGAACTAGATGCTCAAAGACATGCTACAGAATCCACTGTATAGTAAGATTTGCTGGAAAAAAACTGCACTTTTTCTATTATTTTCTTAAACATTTGACTTAGCTCGTCCTCCTCAATTAGGTGTTCATTTGGTGTTAGGTACAGGTAGGTAAATATAACGTGGTTGTAATTAAACAGTGGTTTTGCTGCAGTTTTTTTCTAGCTATAATGACATCAGGTATCAGAAGTCAAAACTGGAATATGTGAGAGTTGTCCTTCCCTCAAAGAGCCTTTAATTTTCACCTATCGGTCATGGTTGAGATGTGCATCCACTGTGCCCTGGCAAGAAAGGCTCTGGGTGAAAGTGGTAGCTTGGGTGAGACTGCAGACATGTCCTAGTCTATCATTCTCCATCCAATAATGTTGCTAACAGCGTGCAGATCTTGCTCAGTGTGTCATCAGCACCTTGCTAATCACCGCCTCTATTGCATCAAGACCGACCACATTGTTTTATCCAATTTCAAATGGAGTAGAGGACAAGTTTAAAGCTAAGAAGTTTCAGTGTTCTGTTCAATTTATTACACTAACATACAAAATGGTTATGTTGTGCCAGGAAAAAATGGTAACGTGTACTTTTGATTTATAATCTAGTCTGCTGAGAGTTCAGTGATCAGATTAAATGTTTTGCTTTCTGCATATATTGTGCAGTATATCGTTGGGGGTTTGAGAGGAAAGACGGTATTAATTTTCTGCATGAAGGGTTAAGAAGAAGAGTAGGGTCCTTGTCAGGGTCTGCTTGCTACCTATAGAAAGTTCTTAGAAGGTAGGAGTGTGGGATTGGCCAATTAGCAACACAAAGATTCCTAAAACCTTGTAAATTTAATGACTGGAGCCATCAGATATGCATATCTCACAGTGCCACTGACCTACCTGTAAAAAAATTCACTCTCTTAGAAAGGTTCCCCCCTTTATTGCTTTGCTACACTGAGTCATGCTCAATTTAATTTAGCTTTATTTAACAATAATTTACAAATAAGACTCTTTCATGTCAAAATGAAAACCGATTTTCTCAGTCACAAAATGTGAATTAATTAAAGTGTAAAATGTAATGTTTCACTTCACACTGACTCAATTTAACACAGATGCAGCCAGTTCTTGCTACAATTAACGTCACACAATTAATGAAATGCAGATCATCTGAGTGCTGTGGATGTGTCTCAAGTAATTGTAGTACAAAAGATGTGTATCTGGAAGGTCCAGTCACTGATGAATCTGTGCTCCTGGCTATAATTGCACCACAAGGAGAAGAATACATGCCACGCAACTCCATGCAAAAATTATTGAAAACTACATGTCAGGGGATGGAGATGAACACTTCCAATTCCCTGACTGTGAGTTAGAGTACAGCTCAGCCCATTGTTAAGTGGAAGGAATATGACATGTACGTAAATCTGCTTAGAACAGGTCGTCCATAAAAGCTGAGTGATTGTGCAAGAAAGTGACTACTTTGGGAGTCCACCAAGACACCTTTGACTCCTCTGAAAGAATTACAAGCTTCAGCAGCTGAGATGAGACTTATTCAAAAGCTGTTTCCTGTTCTTCACCGGTCAAAGCTTTATGGAAGAGTGGCAAAGAGAAAGCCGCTGTTGAAAAAAATCTCATGTTAAGTCTCAACTAGAGTTCACCAGAAGACATGTGGGAGACTCTGAAGTCAACTGGAAGAGGGTTCTTTGGCCTGATGAAGCCCAAACTGAACATTTTGGCCACCAGGCTAGACTCTGTGTTCGGCAGATACCAGACACTGCATATCATCACAAACCCACCATTGTTACTGTGAAGCATGGTGGTGGCGGTATCATGATGTGGAGATGCTTCTCTGCAGCAGGCCTTGGAAGGCTTGTTAAGGTAGAGGGTCAAACAAATGCTACAAATGCTGCAAAGTCTAATTTTGATGTGGTGGGGAGGATGGAGGTGGAGGTGTGTGAATCCTTCTTATATCAAGGCACATTATGCTGGGGAACTCAACACCATTCTTTATTCTCCAAACAATTACCTGGCTGGTATTTAAATTTTAGAGTAATTTTAGACTCAAATCAGGGAGAAACAGTAGGTTTGGATCTGTCCAAAGTTAAATCAAAATAAATGAAATGTATATCAAATTCATGGGTGAGCTTTTGAGGGCCCAGTGCGTGGATGTGTTTACCTTTAGACAGAGCCAGGCTTGCTGCTTTTCTTTTTTAGAGCTTCTAGTCTTTATTCAAGCAAATCCAACCATTTTCCTGGCTGTTGCTTCTCATTCAGTAGATGGACATGAGAGTAGTATAAGACTTCTCACCCCCTAGAGATAAATCAATTTCTGAAAATGTTAAATGATTCCATTAATTATGTAGTCGTCCTTCATCTGATTATATGTATCAAAGGCTTGAAAACATGCTGCATAAAATAGCCGTCTACACTGTCAGCTCCCATGCGATTTGACAAGATCAGCCAATCTCGGGCTGCTTGGTTCGTTGTGCTCTCCCTCGGCTCTCACTTTGAATTCAGGGCTAAACAGCTACAAAGCCAGTGGGAAACCGAGTGCTCGCTTGCTTGTTGCACTTATTTACAATGCAGAGAGAGGAAGAGAGAGAGATGGCAACAGCGACGAGGGAAAGGAACTCGGGGATCAAGCCAAGAACTGGAAAGTACAGTCACACAGAGCATAAGTGAGAGATCTGATCTGCATGGTGGATCTACTAGAGGGGCAGTGAGGAACTCAAAGGAAGGGAATAAATGGAAACGAAAAGCAGTTGGGAAACAAAAAACCACTGCTTACTTGCACTCAAAATTTCTTGTGTCACAGGTATTTTGTATGTCGGCATTAAGGTAAACCTTGAGATGCGCAGAGTATAAAGTGCCTGCAGCTGCTTTACAGTCTGTGAGTAGTTCGGAACAAATAGATTTAGAGAGTCTGTCTGGTACCGTCTGCATACATTCAATTATATGCAGACAGACAGATTCATGACGTCCAAAGAGACCTTGATTAATTCTCAGTTGGACTTTAATGATGCTTTTGTACTGGCAGGTAATACAACCTCTATATCATTTAGCTGTAAATGTTTTACTACTTTTCCAGGACAAGTATGTTTGCAGAATGAACAAGCAATGATTTATCTCATGCATTGCGTCATGAGTGAAAACTTTTGAAGCGCTGTAGATTGATCCATGCCGAGAGATCAAATTTTACTAAATATGGGAAATAATACAAAGCAGAAAGAAGAAAAAGTGGGGATTGAAGCTGACAGACAAAAGGATTCAAGCTTAGAAACACACACTGGAAAAAAAAACATTTGAAGATCTGAGAGACAAGACAGCAGGAATCCTGAACCAGATGGCAGCTCAGGTCTGCTGGGTCATTCAGATCGGTGATCACTGGAGCACAGTACAGGAGAGTGTTATTCAGCAATAAGCCACCTGTGTCTCTCACCAAAAAAAACTAAACTGCACAGTGAGTGGGCAACAACCAGGTAATTACAAACCTAACTGGTACACATATGTCTCATTGTTAAAATTTAGCAGTTGATCGTTAATTAATGGACAGATATTTCCCTGTTGAATGCTTCTTTTAATGGAAAGCAGCTTTATTTGGCTTCAGTTTTAATCAGCAACAGATTTACAGTAAAAGCTACATTTTGGTACTCAGTGCACAACTAAACCATGTCTCCAAAACATTGTCATCTCACTCTTTGATGGACAGTATAGTGGGAATCCCTGGGGAACTGGTGGCATGTATTACTGTCTGCCTCAGTGGTTTTTATCTTTATTTATGTTACCACTTGGGGGTGCCAGAGTTTGACATGATTATATTTTACATATAATTGCCTAAAAATCAATAAGAACTTCAAAAAGTTAAAAGAGACTGACAGATGACTGTCAAACTTCACTGTCCATTGCATTTATCATAGCTGCAGTGGGGTCCTGCCCTTAAAGCAGTCTGCTGTCTAATTGGGTAAAAACTCCAGAAACTCTGTGACATTTCTGCCAGTTGACATAATGCCCTCTGGCAAAAGTGCAGACACCCTGGGAGTACTAAATACATCTTAATGCCATGGGAAGTAGTGGCCTGAAAGGTGTATAGAAGAATGAGAGCTTTGTGATTTTAATCAAAGCAGAACCCCTGTGGGCTGAGGACTCGAGAGAGCGGACTTGCAGGACTCGGTGTTAGCTAACACCACAGTGACACTTCAAATTGATGCTATCAACATGGTAATAGACCTATTTTTGCCAGCTCTCTTCATGCATTATGGGGGATGACAGCTTACTTAAGGACAACATAAACCAAATCATATTTCCACTAGATTCTCTGTCTGCTCACATTTACTTCAGTATCTACAAGCAGATGGCCTGGCCTGTGTGTCTCCAGTGCCACCCGTTGAAGTGCAACACTGAAAAATATGTGGTCTTCTGCCCCTTTGAGCAGTACCTGCAAATACATGTAGTACCTTGAGGTTAATCCCGGATTAGATTGAACTTTATTGATACCCTTTGAGAATATTATAGCAGAAACATGAGATGTAACGAGACTAAAACAAAAAGGGGGTAAAGGTGCACTAATTAAAACAAAAACAATTTGCAGTTAGGTTTTATTTAATCATGTCCAGCGCAGATTCTGGTTTAATTGGGATTTTTTTTCTTGTTATGGAAAATGTACAGACTTTAAAAAAAACATTTTAAACTGAGTAGGTGTAAATACTCATTAACCTTTTCAATATGAAAGAGTTCCTATAATATGAGTGGAGCTATACAATGTGTTAGTTGTTATCGTGTTGCGCTATGTTACTAAATATGTTTATCTTATGTCAGACTACTTAATCTTCTCTCCCTGCACAGTAAATGTCCTAGAATGGAGACACCTGATGCTGTACAAGGCTCTTAGTGTTTGTAATTGTAATAACTGACTTGCATTTATCATTGTGCAATCCTTAATGGGCTATAAGATGCAGAGGATGTGGAAACAAATGCAGCATATGATGTTGTGCAAACATACATAAAGATTATTGACAAATCAAAGGCAGACATGAGTTAAAAATGAACCAACTGCATACAGATGCTTCCATAGTCTTAAAATGGTGTAAAAGTGTATTAGGTTTCACTTAACACCTACATACAGTATATACACTACTGGTAAAATATTTGGAGTCACTTTGAAATGTCCAAATTTTTGAAATGAAAGCATTTTTTTCAATGAAGACAGCATTAAATTAATAAGAAATACAATGTAGACATTGTTAATATGGTAAATGACTATTCTAGCTGGAAACGGCAGTAGTGTCTGTACAGTACAATGAAGAGGGAGTTCACTGGCATACAGTATGAGTTATAATGCATGCAAAGATGGTTAGGAAGGAAAGAATATCTCAGCATTTCTTTCATTTACTCATGAGCTATAATGTAGTGCAGTTATATAATATAAAATAATGTCACATTTGCAGAATTGTGTTGTGGAGTGTGTTCAAACATGCTGTAATGTTAATAGTGGTTTCAGTTGTTCATTATATTGACTATTCCCATAATGTAACAAGTGCAACATCAAAGATTCCCGAAATTCACTCGCAGCCAATGACATTAATCAGTGTTTTTGCTGCTTGTAGAGCTTTGTTCTGCCATACTGCATCCTTCCAGCAAAGTTAATGTACTGCCCTGTTATATCCCTAACAGCTGTGCACACACACTCACACACACACACACACACACACACACACACACACACACACACACACACACACACACACACACACACACACACGCACAGCTACAAGCATACAAGTATGGCTAACATCTTGAATGGGCCTGTTACCAGGGAAACGGTTGTCAAGTGGTTGCCAGGGAGCACCCACGTGTTATAGACTGACAGCATGAACACCCATGTAAAGTTGAAGAGGACCAAATATAGAGGATCTATGTTTTGGAAGCTATCTACACCCTGAGTGATGAGATGCAGCAAGTGAGCGGAGTGAATGCAAGCTTTTACCTTTAGAGAATACGTCAATGTCAGCCCCTACAGGAGGGCAGAGCTCTCTCTCATTTCATGCATGAGGGACCTCTATTCCGCATTTTGTTGTTTTCCTCTGCTCACTACTCATTTCCCAAAAGAGGAAATTAATAAAAACTAGAGAGCAGAACGCAACAGAACAAAAAGAACGGCTAACGATTAGGAAATTGGATTCTATTTCAAGAAATAATTAGAGGTTTGCTATTTAGGATGCAAGTCAAAAAATAACTCCTGAAATTTTGCAAACTGTTGCTTGTTTTGTTGCCTGACATGTAATTTTATCAGTGAAATGAGAAAAAAAGTTATGTGCCGCTGACTATTAATTTTACTGACAAACATGTATAGTTCAGCTAATATTTCAGTCAGCTGTTGTTTGTTTTGTAGATTAGATTCAGGATGCAGCCTCTGTGACTCAGAATAGATTGTTGGGAATAAAAAAACCCACTAGTATGGGTTCAGTGGCTTTTAGAGTGATTGAATGCAGCATAGACAGTGAGGCAGATGACATTGAACTAGTGCATTCTACCTGTTTTCCACATTTGGGAGCTGAATTAGGTGCAAACAGAATATATCTTGCCTATATTTTCAGGCAAATTAAATGACACTCATGCATATGGATGCACAGAAACATATTTTGGCATGCGTGCCTCCTCTAGTTGATATTTAATGAACTGGGGAAGGTGCGTTGTTGGCAGCTCAATGCACAGCGTGTCACCTTGGCATTTATCTACACATGCCCATTCTGAACTTTAAAATCCCGCTGCTTGTTGGATGTTTTTTTTTTTCTAAATTGGGAATGAATGTGATGCCTTAATGGACTTGATAATGGGGATCCGTCTTATGACAGCCATTACCGCCTGAGTTTAATGTGCACTCTCAAGGTAGTATGTTGACATTTTCAGCTTGGCACAACCAAAGGCTTGGCTCGTCACGCATGCTGCTCCTATGTGCCCAGCCTTTCAAGGATAATGAGCTAATTTGTTTTTCAACAAGACAGTGCTGATGTTAAGAAGGGAGCACATTTCTAGGGAAAAGTCAATTTGTCTTTAGAAAGCAAGAAAGAACCTTTTTGTGGCAAAGGACTGCTCTGAATTGTACGCGCTCAATCTTCAACCAAGTTTGCACTCAGTCATTTGAGCTTCAGCTCTTGTTGTGGTTCATGAAAGTAGAAGCTCATTATTTAGTTGGACAAGTATAACAGCCTTTCACCACCAAACATTCAGAAACTGCACCTAGCAGTAACTATACCTGATTGGCTCCTGTTCCCTTCAAAAGGGTCCATTTGTGCAGTGATACAACATTCACAGCGTTCCTGCCAAGTTGGAACGCTTGTCGGAAGTCCTGTTCTGATTACTGGTAAGTGCACATTTGCAATTTCACCGTGGTTGCAGTCAAAACTGCAATTTTTAGCCAAAGAGCCAACAGTCTCAAAAACTTGTCGTTTCTTTAATATTCAAGGGGTTATGCACCATGAAGTCATCCTCCATGGTCAGATTGTCAACACAAAGTTATACTGTAACATCTTGAAGCATCCGAGAGAGAAACTAAACTGTCACATTTGCCATTATGTCAAGACGTACCCACTCAGTGCAATGAAAAGTTTTTTGCTGGGGGTTCGCCGGCCTTGGAGCCGCTGCTGATCCCTGACTAAGCATTTCCCCACATCGCATCAGCTCAGCTAAGTTGTCACGAAACGTAATGCTCATTTGCATCCAATAAATAATCCAGCTTCAATTTGATGGTGCGACCCAGTGTGCAGTGCAGATGATGCTTGATTCCAGAAAGAGTTCCAAAAGTAGCAGGAGCACTGGGAGCAGAGTATCACTGTATAAGAAGACTATTTTGAGTGGGATCATAGCCAGATTTCAATCAGGTGTACTTTAAATTGATGCTGTCCTGGAAATTCTTGATGGTATTTCATACATATATCACAAAACAGTTTTTTATTGTTACAAAGCCATGCAAGCCATGTACCTGCACTGGTTGCAGCAACTCATCACTAGATTCTATTTTAAGCATGATAATAAAGGGTTATTCAAAAACAATGAATCGATTTCATTACGCAATATTTTAAGGAAAAGCAATAGAAAACTCCAGCCAAGTCACAAGTATTCTACTCACAATCAACTTTTATTTGATGTTTAAGGTCATCGAGTGACATCAAATAACAACAGTGATCAACTCAGTGGATCATGATATGCTGATACGTGTCTGGGAGGAATTCTCTTATTGCATTGGTGTTGCTGTAGGTGGTGGCCACATTAAACACTTGTAAGACAGGAAGTAAAATTTGTGAGTAGAATACTAATTCTATTGCTTTTCCTTATTATAATATTGCGTAATTAAATTGGCTCATTCTTTTTGAATAACTCTGTATTATCATGCTTAAAATAGAATCTAGTGATGAGTTGCTCCAACCAGTGCAGGTACATTCCAGATTGTAAAAGTTGAAACCTGTAAGAAGTTCAGACTTAAAAACACTTCTGATAACAGGATGTTAATACAGATTGCCATTCCTTTAAAGAGAATAGAAACCTTCATCTTCTGCTGTAATTAATTAGCATATGCACAATTTACCTCAGTCATTCCAAAAGACTTCTATAAGCCGACGCTCCCCAAGAGGACACCATTGCCTAGAATGGCGAACAGGTTAAATAGATTCCTCTTCCATCTGCCTCGTTGTTGTTTATTTATTTTTGCCCACACCATTACTCTCATTTAAAGACCTTACAAGTATTAATTGCAATTTCATTAATGTCTTCTTCTGCTAAAATGTGAGGACTGCCTTAGTAAGAAGAAAGCGAATAGATCATTTGAGGACATTCAGGTTTGAAAAACTGACAAAGTGTTTAATTTTATGGTTTTACTGCATTTTTCATTTACATGTGACAATACATGTTAAAGCACCACACAGTAATTTGGTCATTTGCATTTTTAGCGGTGGGATGAAGGGGGGAGGTGTCTTCCCTGAATCACTTACCGTCCAGTGCCATTACACAGGTCTTGTGTCTTCGAACCGCTTGACATTTCATCTGTGTATTGCTCAACTCAGCAGAATGAATCAGCCCATCAAGCTGATTTAACATAGAAGAAGAAGAAGAAGGCTGCTCCTTACTATGAGTCAGGTCTCAGTAAATGGCGGTACTGGGTTTCAGTGAATTACTTTGCAAAGTAAGTGAGCACATATCTGCCATCAGGCTTGCATATGAACACATGTCCAGCTTTGTTCAAGCTGTGGGAACAGGTGGCTGTGATCTTGTGTGCCAACATGAGCTTCAGTGGAGCTGGTAGGCTGACATACTGTAGATGCTGAAGTCTTCATGTAGGGGACAACATCACTAGCTACATGTGAGCCACTGAAATAGGGAGTGTAATGTCATGGAGGTCAGCATTTGCTAAGTGCTTTCTAAACTGCTGAGCAAAGCACAAACCTAAAGCCTATTTTTGCTATAAATGTGACATTGAAACAGTGCTGCACAGCTTTAATGAGGTATGAGAAAAAATTTGTCAGAATCTGAAGGGTGTTGCCGACTTACTTCATAAACAGTGTTTGACTACTGTTAGATGACTGATGTACAAACTGTTTGAGTGGTGCACATTGCCAAAACATGACACGACATCCTGAAGTAAATGCTTTTCTTAATGGTGTACCTTATATTTGTGTCTACCAACGTTTTTGTTTGTAGCTGCATGGTTTTAGACTGTGTTTATTTTATATACATGTACAGCTAGGCATATATCCTCCTGAGAACTGAGGGGGAAAAAATCTTTCAATTTAACTTGTTTTGTGATTTCCTGCCTTTTTGGAGCTAAAACAACAGACAATTTAGAATTTTCTAATATATCTTTATTTTAGATTTTACAGCGTGCCCACTGTAGTGGACAACAGAACAATTTTACAGTTAAAAAAACAGATCTGCAACACTTTGAAATCACAACAGGCCATCAAGAGAACAAGAATGTCAACCCATTTTCTAATCCTCAATTATCTGGTACAAAATCCTTTCAGTTCTGCATCCTACAAGAGTGTAACATTTAGGAGGTCGAATGAAACATAGCTATAAACAACTGTTTAGTTATTACATTAATTAATTTACATTCGGCATGTTTATTACCCAGCAAATAAGCGTGTTTTGGGACAGAAATTTGAATGTAAACAAAGAAGTAGCAAGCTAGTTAGCTATTACCTCACCCCATTAAATCATGTCCATTACAGCTGACATTCATAAAGGGGATATTATTTTTCCTGACAAAAAGTTTAACTGAACTTGAATGATTTACAACATGTTCATAAACAAGAAAATATACGATTACCATCAGTCGAACAACGATATCTTAACAATATTTTCCCCTTTCGCTGCCATCTCCATTTTGTCCCAGCATGAAAACAAAGTTTCTCTCATCCAACCCAAACACAGGAGATATCACTGGGAAGGCAGGGAGTCCTCTACTGAGCTCATCAGGACTTAGTAGCGTAGTTAAAATGATACAGATGATGTAGATCAAAAACAAATGTGCAGTACAGAGGACATAAATGCATGGGCCGGATCTCAGGAGGATATCTATATTCCAAAAAAAAAAAAAAAACAAATAAACCAAGTGGTTCATTTCAGTCAGTTTTGAGAATTAGTGTACATTTTTCATGACCTATTTTTAATACAGACCTAGAAAAAAGGCACACATATACATTCATGCAGTTAAATAATGAATAAACAAGGATAAAGGAATAGACTGGCCTGCACCCAGTGTCATGAGATTGAGGATATTTTCATTCGGCTGAATTTGTAGACATCTTTGTTGACCAAGTTCCACATCTGAAACTGTTGTTTTCCTCAGACTACGTGCAAACCACAGAATTCTAGAAGGAGGTGATAGTGATAGCGAACAGGTGTAGTCTCACAGTGTACTTACAAGAGCCGCAGTGTAGCTTGATAACCACTACCTGTAACCCAACCAGACACATGAAGGATTCACATTTATGTACTATGAGCGAGACAAAAGTTTCATCATCCTAATGAGCTCTTCATGATAAGTGGTTACACTATATGAACAGTAAAGACTATGTATGCATTTCTACCTTTTCAACATCTGGGTAGAATACATGTCAGACCACTAGACTCACAGATGTGCTAAATCACAATTAAGTGCACCAGCTGCTGCACTGTTGCCACCGAAACATTAGTTACTGCAGACAGATTGAGTAGATTTGTAAAGTGAGGTCAGGCTTGTTTAAAAAAATTCAAAACTTGTATCAGTGAGATGTCTGGGGGAACTTTAAATCACCCAGGCACTTGAATAAGTCATACTCTGGTGCCCTCAGCTACCTCTTTATGCTGTTATCACATAAACCACATGTTAGCCCAGTCAAGGAGATGAAAGAATAAGCAGTTGAGCAGGATAATTTAGAATTCAGACTAACTCTACATTACAATTTCCATTCCGTTTGGAATTTCATAGAAGAGATGAAGCCTTGCTTGTTAATGCAACTGTTGGTTTTGCAATTTCATTTTATCATTTGTCCCTAAAGAGCTTCCAGGTATTTGAACATTGCTGTTGAATCCAAATCTTTAGCCAGTAATTTACTTGTGGAAGACATAATATTTTACAAAACATTATTTTCATCATGTTGTTTAATCCTTGAACCGTTTGGTCTCATATTCTGCAGCTGTAGCACAGAGGAAGCCCATATCCCTGAATGAACTTATGGTAATTCATTATTTATCTCTCATGTTTGAGGTGTTGCTTGAGATGCAGATAGGCTGAGAAAGACAAGGGTAGGTTGTGACAAGCGAGATGCAGGGTGACATTAACAGAACAAGTGAGAGGCAAACGGAGAGATCAAATGAGAAAGAAAAGATGGAGCGAGATATGTGAACAGGGAGAAAGAAAAAGAGTCGAGCAAACTTACAGACAGAGAAACAAAGAAAGAGATGGTATCAGAGCAAATGACACATTACCAAGAGAGAGCGTGAGATGTTTCCTAATTCCATCCAGTCTGTCCCTCGTCCCAGTAGTGAATGAGTCATGGTTATCCTCTGAAAATGCTAGCCAACCTTTGTCGATAAAACCATCCAAATCAATCATCACAAACCCCAAACACATGTTTGCCATATAAAAACTAGGCTCTCTATTCACCTGTTTCAACATTCAGCACACTGCTGCCAATGGAGCCCCTGTTCCCAGCAGGCACGTCTGCATGTTAATTGTAAGAAGGCTAATGAGCCTCATACAAGCAAGAGGAAAAAAAAAAAAAAGAAAAAACAAACACATGCATCACTGCTTACACGCAGCACTATATTATGCACATTAGACTGACCACATTCGCCCTGGAAGAAGCAGTGGTTGTGCTAAGTTGATGAGAGAACAAGTGACAGAGAGTCGAAATCACCCTAAAAAGTCGGGAGAGAGCAAAGAAACACAGAGTGGTGGGGATTTATTTAAATGGCTTAATATCAATGCAGTTTGAGAATGACATTTGTGCAATTGTTCCAACAGACGTCAGGAAAATTAAAAATTAAAATCATTATCTTTCATGTTACAGACTGAGAATCCTCTCACACGTCTGCTCTGTGAAGTACATCAAAAGCCCGGTGCTTCGGGGAAAACGGTGAAGTCACAACCAATTGTTCAACTGTTGCAACTGACGCCATGAGACATGGCAGCTAGTTGTATCACATGTTGGTGTTGTTGTTTTTATCATTGTCTGGTGGCATCGGATTCAGTGTCAGAACAGCAGCCAGTGACTCAGCACTTTCAGCAAACTGTGCTCTGGGTGGGCCTTTCCAGTGTATCAGATCTGCTCTAGTTTTGTTTACATTCTCTGTTTGCTGGTTTACTGAATGTATATGAAGTGGGTTGCATTAGGTCAAGCTCTTCTCTCAAGCTGCAGAGATGCACACAAGAGGCTTTTTTCTTCTCTCGCATCCCTCCGGTACCAGCTGCCAAAAAATATCCTCCAGCATAAAT
Source organism: Amphiprion ocellaris (assembly GCF_022539595.1). Lineage (NCBI taxonomy): Eukaryota > Metazoa > Chordata > Actinopteri > Pomacentridae > Amphiprion > Amphiprion ocellaris. The sequence continues at coordinate 5,531,863 of NC_072781.1, forward strand.
TTCACAGGGCACAGCGGCTATCTTCTTTTGTCTGCTCTGATGGCATAAGTAACAAGGACGAGCTCTCAAAGGAGTTTTTAACATAGGGACACAGGTAAAGGACATGAAAGAAGTACAGAACAAACTGGATCTCATTCTCAATCTGTTTAGATCTTCAATTAGATCTATGTTTTTTACATTCATTGCAGTTTCTTCAGCACCAGACAGAGCTGTGGCTGTAAGGCAGCCTCAGATAAAGAGACTGATGGAAAACTACAGCACAGTTTCTATGCTTTTGCAAGATGAAGCTGACTGAGTATATGGTAGTTCATTAGATTTCACACCAATGCTACCGAAGCCATTGTGTGCAGGCTGCAGGTTAAATGTCTGTGGCGCTTTTCATACACATATAATTATGGAAATTGGCTGTAAAGGTAAATAGGTAGGACTTATAGCACAGTGTAGTTTAAAACACCTACACAGATGCCAGCTATGTTGTACTATTTGTACTGCAACAAATGTGCCATTGCAGTGAATTATTAATAGTGGAGCCATCTCAGCCATTAGAGACTTAAGACGTGCTTATAAGTAATAGCAAAAGTGGCTTTGCTGTAAAAGTCAAGAGCCATTGACTTTTACGCTCTTACTCCATTTGACTTTTGAAATCAGGCAATAGAAATATTAAGTTTAGCAGTATGAGAAAGAACTGTGTTATTTAATCACTTTTAATCCCTGCAGCAGTTCCCACTGACTTTTTAAGCATCTGCCATATACAGATATGAACACATTAATAAAAAGGATGTACTGTAATGCCATTATTTCTAGGGGATTATTAGACAGATAGAAATAGCAGCTGTGAGATGCCATATCACGATTAACATCTTAAACCGCCAGGGCCCCACTTGTAATCTCATTTCAATACAAAAGACCCAACAAATGTGAAGCTTGTAAGGCAAAACTTTTTGTTCAGACCATGTCAGAGAGTTACTGATCCAACTGTTGAATCCAATTTTCAAGGCTGTAGGTTGTAATGGTGCTGGTGTTGTATTGACTTGTATTGTACTGTGAGGCTCTTGTCACCCCAGCGGACAAAACAGAAATTGAACATTCAGGCCTCACTAAGGTTTATATTTTATTGTGCAAGGTTGTTATGTTGGGGGGTTTTGCTGCACAGGTCCTACTGCTATTTTTGTATCCACACCCAAAATATAAACTGTATCTGCTCTACTAAGCGTATTTCTGCTCTTCTACCTGTCAGTTGTCTGGAGGGTATAATTTCCTGCAGTGAAATACTCCATAACAGTTCAGATGACATGGGCAGTCTTGGCATCAATAGTATTGACAGGGATATGTACCCTTATCGTAGTCTGACAGCAGGAGAGCAAGTGCTGGGAAAGGGCCATGGATGTTTATCTTCCCAAAGGAGAGAGCATGATGATATTGAGTGAGTGAAGGTGAAAGAGAGATGGAGAGAAGATTCATTCTTACCAGAGGTGCAATGTTGCTGCTGCACTTAAATGTTGAACTAAGCCTTTGTCAAGCTCCCATATAACACCGATCTTTCCTATTTCTCCCTTCTGTGTGTTGAAGAGCTATTATGTTATGGGAAGCTGCCAAAAGCAGAAGAGGGAAGCGTCCATTCATAAGGAAGTGACACTACATACAGTCTCCTCTCAGCTGATGGTGATATTGATCTTTTAAAGGTTTTCTGGATCTTCCAGCAGCAAAAACATTAAAGGGAAATGTGTGCCGGTTTCCCCTTTCTGAATGTCTGAAAACCATCAGTGACTAATTTAGCAGCAGGGTTTCTCAATCTCAGCACTTCACGTTGTAATCAGCGCTTTGTGCTGCAAAGAGGAGGAGGATGATTCAATGTTGGTGCACTGACAGTTCATAAGTACAGTATGTACAGTACATAACAGAAGTGATTACATCCCTGTGAAATTTCACTGAAATGTCAAATCTAAATGTGTGCTAGATCTCATTTTTGCTATGCAACATTTTCCTTGTCCCGTGCTCAAGGGGTATTTACCCTGTCAGAGCCTTCTCAAACGTTCTCTGATTAATATAAAACAGACAATATTTCATTCTAGATCGAATATTACAAACAGTCTCAATTAGATTGCAGTCACTGCAGGATAGAGTGGTGTTGACAGCACGGCAGCATTTATCACAGTGGTGACTCTCCTTTGAATACTAGGATTTTGCCCTCAGTCAGAGCAAACTAAATGAGTCTGTCTTATTTAGGCTGTGAAATCACTGAGACAGACCTAATTTATGCAATATTCACTATGGCAGTGTCGTGGTGGCTTGTTTCATCCCTCTGTATTACATTGGTAAAATGAGGGCAAGACACTGATGACATCCAGTTTTCATGGGAAAACAGATTGTGTGGCAAAATGCTGTAATGTCTTCTTTTTTTTCCCAGCCTGGTGTCTTGATGATAATTTTCCTGCTCCCTGGCCCATCTGTGCAGAACTGAACTGGTCTGATGAGGGGAGGGCTTGAGCAGAAAAATGCCGTGTGCTTTTGTTGATCAGCCCTAATCCACATGCCAGATGTCTTATATAACAGATTCAGTTATGAGCGTAGGAACATGAAAGATAACTGCTTACACTCTCCAAAGCTCCTTCCTTCGTTTGGTCACTGCATTTGCCGACAGTTTGCAGGGGGAAAAAAATGCATGATCTCATTGCGATGGCAACTATATCAGGGTTTTAGATATGCAGTGTTGATTAGAAGTGTTTAAAAATTCATACACCTCTACTGAGTTCATCATGCATCGATCAACCATAACATTACTGAGAAGAAAATGAACGCCTTTCCTCAGTGGGCTTGATAGATTAGTGAATCTCTCTTTCCAAAGGAAGCAGCTGTTGTTTCCATCTCCCTGTTGCAACTCCTTTACCTTGTAGACTCCTTTAAAAAGCTGCCTCTCCTTTAATTTCTAGACCCTGCATTCATCAAATTAGTTCAAATAAACATAATTACATTAAGTCACAGCATGATTTTCAGATGCTTTGCATGCATTATCCTGAAAAAGGGAGTCATTCTTTAAGACGCATGTATAAGACTGCTGTTATATGCTGACATTAGATGTCAGATAGCTGGAAGAAAATGAATGATGGCCTCTGTCCACTTCAGGGGGAACATTTAAGAGTCATTATTCCACCATTATCATTCTTGCCAATGACTGTAGAGCACTCCTCCCTCCTGTCAGTTGGCTGTCTGCTGTATAATGGGCCTGGGGTGTCCATTATGGAGCCAGAATGGCTGCAGACGCACTTTAGCCACAGTCTGCTTAAAGTAGCTGAGCTGAAGGACGGGGGGTATGGGTTATGGCTTTTAAAAACAGAAAAAAAAAAGAAGTTTCTATTGGTCTCATAACACAGGGTGAGGTAAGGTTGCAGTTTTTTGCATTAGCAGATGGTGAAATATGTGAAGTAAATGACAAATGTGATACTGCAGTGATTTTGGAAATGCTGGCACTAACAATACACAATCACAAAATACAGGTTATCCATCATGTTGAGTACAGACTCATACAATTGCACTTGCTATTCCATTATATAAAAATCAAACGTAGAAATCTTTTTTTTGTTTTCTTTTTGGTATCTAGTTTTTAATCGTTTTACAGGTGCCACGCCCTTTTGGCGAAGAAAACATCAACTTTCCACCTCAGAAAGTGTGCAAAATGCATAGTGGCAGTGTTTAAATTTGAGACCCACCAATGTAAATTATAACACAATGAAATGGAAAATATTGTATTTTGAACCTCAGTCATTTGGACAGATGTGCTTGCACAGCAGCAATGAGAAAGGAAGCCTGAGTCGGGCCAAGATGCAAACAATCATCAGTCCAGTGGCTGATTTTGCGGTGGATCAAGCTCAGTCTAATCTATCATTGTGACCACGATGTCATAGAATTACAATAACTTTGCCATCATGTCAAAATTGGGCTTAATTATAGATTTTTATTTTTTATTTTTTGTGTGTCACGGCCTTTAGAGGATGAAAACAATGCCACTATCCACTCCAGAAAATGTGAAAAAGGCATAGTGTCAAGTGTTTAAAAATGAGACCAACCACTGTAAATTCTCTGTTAACACAATTAAACAACCAAATCAAAATATATTAATGGTTGAGTTTGCACAGCGGCGGCAGTCCTCCGTGTTTACTTTGCACTGATGTTCATATTTCTGCTACCAGCTTCTCTACGTACCTCTGCTTCAGCATCAATCTCACAGTACAAGTCACTGGGTTAAAAATGTACCTAGTTTGAATCAATATAGCACCAGCACCTGCTTTTAGCTGTGTTCCTATTGATTCTGTCTCAAAAGTATGTTTTTCAGTCTCAACACTTTTGAATTTTGCACTCCTAAACATTAGAAACTACTCCACTGTTTTGGTGGAACATTTGCGCGCAGGGGAGCGAGAACAGTCATTAAAATGGATAATTCATTGAAAAATAAACTAGCAGGGCTGCTTTGCTGCACGATCCAAATCCTCAGCAATACTTGAAAATTTCAGTGTGGTAGGTCGCTCCCTACAGGCTGCTGATGTTGTTTCCCTGTAGTGAAAGGGGTAAACATGTGGATAGCGGAGGGGGAAGGAGAAAGTTGCATGAAATATGCATCCAATGGCAGGCTTAAACCCACAATCCACATTAGGTGAGTCAGACTAATACCGGAGTAACTTGAACATTCAGGAGTTTGTTAATTAATGTCTCTATAGATGGTTACATTATGCATGTGCTTTTATTCTAAAAAAAATAAATAAATAAAAAACAAGACTGACAATTTTTCTCTGCTTTTAGTTCATATTACAAATTTTAACATTCTTTCTGCAGACATTTTATGACCCAGTGAATGATTCAGTCCTTCAGGTTAAGTATCAGAAGTTCTTGGCATTCTACTAATGTGCTGAAATATCAAAAATACCCATTATCAGTTTTGGGTGCACTGAGTGGAATCTTGAGTGTCTTGTTTTGTCAGACTAAGAATCCAAAGCTCTCAAATTCCTCATTAATATTATGTAAAGCACAGAAAAGAAACAAATCTTCACATTTGAGGAGATTAAACCAAACAACATTTGGACCATTTTTTACATTTAATCAGTTCCAATTTTGCAGATTAATTTTGCTTTTGTTTTAGCTGTAGTTAATGTGTTGTTCTAATACAACAGGCAGGATCCTTAAGCTAGAGCTCAAGCAAAAATAGCCCCATATGGGTCAATATAGAATTGCGGGACTTTTTGTAACATAGTTGACATTTTTGCTGTTTTCAGGCCTAAAATCAACATGGCCACCTATAACCAAACATCACATGGCATTTTTACAGAAAGATTCTTCTAAATATTATATATACAATTGAGTAAAATTGAAATTGAAAATTATTTCTAAAGATATTGTAGTAAACCTGTTGACATGCCATGAATCCACACTTGACTCTCACACTACTTTATATTAAATAAGTCAGAAAGCCTTGGAGTCTGGCCAGTCTTTTCTTCAGGAGGAAATGACATCATGTGGAGCAGGTCATGTGATCTGGAATTAACACACTTCCTGGAGAGGTGTTTTTGTAATGGGGAACTTAGTTGAAAGTGATTTCTCAGACACAGATACAATTTGTTGTTTTTTATCTAAAATTTGATATATTGCCAAAAAAATATATCTGTCATGATTATTTCAACTTAATAAAAAGAACACAATCCAAACAATTTTTGAATAAGCTCATTTTATTATTGTTTAGCTAATTAGAAGGTGGTTGTTATTAAATTTGGAAGGTTATTTAGTTGACATTTTAGTGATATCCAGTCAGAACCAGACTGTCTCTGTTTTCTAGGGCTGGACCGAATAACAGTTTCTGGTTTTTTGAGGGGGGCGAATGTTCGGATCTCAAAATTAATATCCGGATACCACCGTCGGGACCAAATATTCAGATATTAGGGTCCAGCCCTACTTTTTTCAGATTTAATTGTAGCCAACTGATACATTTAGACGCTGTATCACAGTCAAAGCTATGTTTGTATTACATGACTTCCCACTGAGCAGCATTTCACGGTGCCCTTCAGAATATTAGCCAAGTGCCCTGTTGCACATGTTGGCATGTCTCTCTGTCTCTCCCACACACTAACAATCATACTTTCTGCCCCGGGGAAGAACGCTGTCTCTGTTGAACTCTCCTGAGTATTCATGCAAAAAAGCTACAAATAATCTACCCTTTTCCCTCCTGCTCTGCACTTGTGTTGCTGGTTTTACTTCCACTGCAACAACATGAGGATGTCTGATATTTCCCTGCTCTTCTTTAGTATGTTACTCAGTTTCCTTGCACTTGTGATTTACAGCGTCTTAATGCAGTCGTGTGCTTGCAGTCAGCAGATGAAATCATCATTTGTCATATTAAAGGTTCTTCTCCTCTGCCATACATCCATGCAAACCCCTTCAAAACAGCCCTTTTCCTCCAGCATCACTCCAGTTCTCCCCCTCCTCACCCCTCCGTCTTAATCCCTTTTCTCCACATCCTCTCCTGTATCACTGTAGATTTGATGCTGTGCTCTCTGACTTGTATGGTTTTGATATGTTCATGTCGTGTTGTCTCATAATTCTCCGTCACAAGATGATATAATGTGGTCTTCGACTGCAGTGCTGCTGCTTTGTGCAATATTTTTGCAGACTCTGTAATTAGGCAGTATTATGAAATGCAGTGAGAGAACATTTAATTGCTGTTTTGCACAATATGCTCAGCTGTTTATGCTGAAATTATAAGAGCCCTGCTGTTTGAGAAATAGTGAGTTGAATTTTAAAGGCGTCGTTTGCCTTTGCCTGTCTCATGTCACATGCAAAATGAGACAATCCCTGTAGTAAATGATTATGCAGCTCATAAGAGATAGAGCTTAAAATTAAATGCAAATTCAATATTCTTCATTTAAACTGTTCTCCATTTGGATTCGTATCACTCTATTTCGTGATAATTGCCTTTTTTCTGTGTTTTGCATCCTCTAGCCTACGCAAATACATTTTGCTTTATGTTCTTTATACTCCGGGAGAAAGTTAGGTCAGGACCATAGGGTCAGTAATTACGAATGTTTTTTTTTTTTTTTTTTGTTAACTTCAAGACACGTGAGAAGAATATGAGCTGAAGTTCAGGATGGATCTTGGTAAAGTTGCATGATGGTCATAACTAGTTTGATGGCATACTATAATGTATTCTACTAGGTATTAGGGACATACTGATTATTATGGCCAATATTTGGCATTTTTCAGATTTTCGATATCAGTGTTTTTGATTATTGGTAAATTAAATGCACTACTTAAGGACTTATGCAGCCACCTCTCTCTGTCTGCAGTTAATCTGTGGTCTCAGAAACATCTCTCAAGCACAGAAACTGAACAAGAAATGCAAGTTGTTGCCACAAACCAGGAAGTTAGCTGCTCTCACAGTGGCTAATGCTACGCTAACAGCTAGTGGCCAAGTCTGGAAAGCTGTCTGTGAAACAATAGACAAAGCAAACTTACAAAGAGAGAGTCTGGAAAACAATAATTAATAATGCGTTAAGATATGGACCAGAGTGGGTAATAAAAATGATAGAACAGTAAAAGAAAAATAAGAAGAACAGCAGATGGAACTGGAGGAGACAAACTGATCAATGTCAGCTGATCCCACATAAACAGGAGGAGAATGTCCTAATTTAATCACTCCTATTTCTATTTTCCATTTTCAGTTGTAGCCACCTTTATTAATGAAGAAGTCTAGTTATGAATGACGGGTTCTCTGCTGTTAAAACATCGCATGTAATGTATATTGGTTCAAATACTGATTATCGGCTTTGCTGAGTGCAAATAATCCCATCGATGTGGGGCCTGGAAACCCCATATCGATCAGTCCCTACTGGGTATACTACACATTATGGTATTATAGTAGTAGGCCTGAAGCTATGTAACAAAATAAGTCTTTAAGATTGATGGAATTGTGCCTATTTACTGTGACAGAAATAAAATTTGTGTTTAATGGGACTAAACATAGTGCAATTTTGGTTGAAAGAGTCATCTTTTTGGGCTATTTTTCAAATAGTAAATAGCAAATGCCTAGTATGCAACCTCAAGTCTGCCCTGCTGTCATTAAATATTAACCACCACTTAGACAGAACAGTCAATTTCTAACTTATTAGTTAATATTGCAGATGTCATTTTCATCTCTGAAAGACATTTAGCATTTTGGGCCCAACGGAAATTGTGGCCTGCTCTAAGAGGATCTTCAAGCAGATTCTGCCCAAATTACACGTGTAAATAAAGATGTTGGGATGTTAAGACCCACCACAGACACTACAAGCATGTGTCTACAATCTTAATCCCTGCTTGTTTACAGATTTTCCCACTGGCAGTACTTGAAAGTGAGCGAGAAAGTGAGGGCTATGTGGGACAATATTCAGCTGAGATTCATTTGAGGCATTTTTTTTATGCATCCAGCTAAAATGTTCTTTGATTCTTATTTGCAACAGATTCTTGCCAATCAGCTGCCACCTCTGCTCTGTCTCCTGTAGCTCTCTGATGCACCTGCTGTTCTCAAGTGGCTGTTACCTTTAGCAATCATTTTGCCTTTAATCAGCTGTGTCATTTTTGACAAAGATTAGAGGATGCCCCCCACTGGATCTCTCATCTACACATTAAGATACAACTTCGGTTCCAGCCCCCTACTTTCTGTGATCTGTTCTCAACTGCAGAGGCTCAGACATAATCCTAAGGGGGAAACACAAAGAACCGTCTGGAATTTTTAAGCCTTGCTGAGTGTATTTTCTTGAATAATATGCTATGTTCTTAAAACCTGGGTAAAAAAACTATATTACTTTAATGAAATCCATGTTGGAATTTAGCACATTTTGAAATGACGTGTCTAACAATGTTGACTCTCATTCGCTTCCCTATTTTCATCCAATCCCAATTTTCTACACGTTGCTGGTTATTGCTTCCTTGTTCGTTTATTCCTTTTATTTCCTCCCTCAAATCAGCATCTCAATTTCCTTGCATTTCTACTTAAGTCCTTCCTCATCATTCACATTCTGCCTGTTTTTTTTCTCTCTCCGTCCAGCATGCGAGTTGATGAACCAGGGGATCCTCGCTCTGGTAACATCCACAGGCTGTGCAGCCGCCAGTGCTCTGCAGTCTCTGACAGATGCAATGCACATCCCCCACCTCTTCATTCAAAGAAATGGCGAAGGCGCTCCCCGCACCGCCTGCCAGCTCAACCCCAGCCCGGACGGAGAGAGCTACACGTTGGCTGCCCGTCCACCTGTTCGAATCAGCGACGTCCTGCTCACCCTCGTTTCCGAACTGCACTGGCAGAAGTTCATCATCTTCTACGAGAGCGACTACGGTGAGTTGGGGACGAGCGAGATCAGTTTAGATCGTCAAACGCATCCCATAAACGTACATTTGTATGTAAGATGATCTCAGGACTTTCATTTAAATGTTAATGCCGCATCTCCGGTGTCAGGAGGGAGATCGGGCTGAAGTGAGGCCGTATTAACGTTGAGAATTCATGCGCTGAAACAAATACACCAAGTGGGAACTGAGATGAAAGAACATCATCACTGCCCCTTACACACACACATATAAACACACACATACTGTAATTTCACACTGTTAAAAAATAAATCAAAAGTTCAGTAAAAGTCGCGAGGAAAAACAAGATCCGGTTGCAGCATTCACCATTAGAACCATCTTCAAGGAGTCTAATTGGCTCATTTGTGGCACCCTCGTTTTTCGAGGGAGTGTCCCCTGCTTCATTATTCTCACTGTAACGTCCCTCTGGAGCAGACCTTTCCTGACCCACATCTGGCTCAAGGCACTGTGGATCAAGGCGTGATTGGCAAGGCAGCACGAGGGTGGAAAGATGAAGAGAGTCTCTACGCTGCTGCATTGCTATTCCTCAGTTGAGACTTTGCCTCTGCTGACTAATCCTTTTTACTACTTGGAAGGGTGCAATCTAGAAGGAAGTATAAATCACTTTTATTTTTTCACTACTGGAAAGAGGCTAAGCTACAGTTGATATAGTGTATAGTAAAGCAAGCCTGCAAGGGAAAAACAGCCACCCCGCCCCAATGCAAGTTTCCAAACCAGAGTTTTGGACACTGAAGGCATTTGCAGAGACGTGTCCTTGGATTTGTTTCTGACATTGGCACTCTTTTGTGCAAAGTGCATTCTCAGCATTGAGTTGGATCGATAACAAAAAGCCGTGTGCTCCGATGAAAATCCCAGGTGCTTCCATGTAAGAGCACCTGTCTGTCTGTCTGCCTGACAAACTGTCTTCGTCCCTCTGTATTTTCTTTCTTGCTATCTGTCTTCCTGAATATATAACTCTCCGTGTGTCTGACTAGCTAGGTCACCATGTGTCTGACCATCTGTTTTGCTAGAGATCTTCCTTTGTGACTGCTTGCTCTCTGTCTGTGTGACTAGCTGTCTTGATATAACTTTTTTTTTTCTCTTTGTGATGAGCTGTCTGCCTGACCAGCTGTCTGTGTGTCTTTCTGACTGCATGGTGTCTGTTTGACTAATTAGCTGTCTGTCTGTCTGTCTGTCTGTCTGTCTGTCTGTCTGTCCTACTAGTTTGTTGTATGTGTGTCTATTTTTCTCAATTGTCTTCCTTTTAGGTAATTTTAAAGCATTTCCCCCCCTGTTGTAATACACCTTTATTCAGTGAATTATACTAAATCAGGATCTAAGGTAACAGTATACAGTCTTGTACTCTATAAATTAAATTTCCAGACCTGTAAGAGGAAACCTGGAGTAGAGTTTTCAGTTACTTTAACACAAGCAGAACAGAAGTGCAGTAAATATTAAAAAAAAAAAAAACCTAGATCAATATTTTCTGTGACCATCCTTTGCCTTTGAGCCAATTCTCACAGGTACAGTTTTTTTTAAGGTACTTGGAAGGTAGGTTCTTCCAAGCATCTTGGAGAATTCACCACAGTTCTTCTGGGGATTCAGGCTTGTGTCTCTTCATGTAACCCAGGACTGACTCAGTGATGTTGAAATCAAGGCTCTGTAGGGACCTTACCATCTGTTCCAGGACTCCTTGTTGTTCTAGTCACTGAAGATGCTGCTGTATGACTGTGACTGTATGTTTGGGCTCATCGCCATCCAAGAGAACAGATCCCTGATGGTGCCGTGCAACATACAGGAATCTAAGCATCCAAAAGGCCTCAGACTTTGTGCACAGCAATGTGTGTCTAATGCACAAAGGGTTGGTTTAACAAGGCACCGTTGTAACAAAATAGCCTTTTTTAAGTCTGCTAAATTAGGTGCTACAAAGTTGGCACCATTGACATTTGTGCTAGTGTTACACTGTTTAACTCTGCACTCATTTAATTAAGGAATGTAGCGGCTAATTGGGATCCTCATCACAGAACAGTCAAAATACCCGTGGTGCCTGCCTCGAAGCGGTGCTACAGTGACCCACACCCCTGTCTATGGAGAAGAATACTGTCTTCAAATCTCTGTTGACACGCCGTGAACTCAATTTTACTCACTTTATGTATATTAGTGTGTACTAGTGTGTTCAATAAATGTATGTATAAGAAGTGTAATTAGTGTGTACATTTCTCAACTTTAGCTGATGTATTCAATTTTATTTGGCTCAATATATAGAGGGACTTTTGAAGTCCATGGGATATATCTTGCATACATTTTTATTAAAAGTTAAAAAAAAAAAAAAAAACTAATATTTTTTACGTTCATGTCTTTACAAATTTCATAACTATTTATTATGGAAGCAATCACTTATTAATTAAAAAAATGACTGGATATCACTAAAATGTCAACTAAATAACCATCCGAATTTAATAACAACCACCTTCTAATTAGCTAAACAATAATATAATTAGCTTATTCAGAAATTGTTTTGATTGTGTTCTTTTTATTAAGTTGAGATAATCATGACAGATATTTGTTTTTTGGCAATATATCACATTTTACATGGAAAATAACAAATTGTATCTGTGTCCGAGAAATCACTTTCAACTAAGTTCCCCATTACAAAAACACCTCTCAAGGAAGTGTGTTAATTCCAGATCACATGACCTGCTCCACATGATGTCATTTCCTCCTGAAGAAAAGACTGGCCAGACTCCAAGGCTTTCTGACTTATTTAATATAAAGTAGTGTGTGAGTCAAGTGTGGATTTATGGCATGTCAACAGGTTTACTACAATATCTTTCAATTTTACTCAGTTGCATATATAATATTTAGAAGAATACTTCTGTAAAAATGCCATGTGGTGTTTGGTTATAGGCAGTCATGTTGATTTTACGCCTTTGAACAGCACAAATGTCAAGTATGATACCTGTCAACTGTGTTACAAAAAGTCTCACACTTCTATATTGACCCATTTACTTTCCTGAAGTATGGTCAGAATTGTGTATGTTTTTTCAATATTAGCATCAATACAGTAGCTGAGTTTCAAAATGATACTGTTTTGATTGTTTATTTATGTAAAAATGTATTTTTTTCTACCAAACACTCCAAAGTTCTGAAATCTTAGATGTGTCAGACAAGCTTCTAGCTATTCTTAAACAAAACAGTTTAAAAATGGCAAAAATTTCGACTGAAAAAAAGCAACTAATCAAAAAAAAAAAAAAAACAAGCAAAGAAGATTACAAATTAGATGCCAGATGTCAGATATTTGTGCTGCTTGCTTGAACACTTGGTTTATTGAGCTTGTTTTGGTCTATACCAAAATAGTAGCGGGGCTCAATAATCAGTGCTTCACACCCACACTGGAGCTTTCAGTTCCTCTCACTGATTAGGTGTCTTCTCAGTTTGAATTCCAGGTTAAAAAAAGTCTTCACACCTACAGGAATTATAGGAGAGACAGGAAGATAAAATGCAAAACACCTTATATGTGGTCTACCACTGACACAGGGGTTAATAACATGCATTCAATAAGGAACACTATTAAAATGGTGCCAGTATATACGTTTTGAAATAAAATTCATTTTCCTACATCAAATTAGGCTGCCTTATTTAAGTTAAGAAAGTCTTTCTCATAGGAGGGTTACTAGTAGTTCACATTAAAATAACAAATACACGTAAATCAGCCAGTATTCAAAGCTTCATAACCACAAAATATACTGCTAACTTAGATGTAGGGCCACTGTTGTTGGCTTTTCTTAAGGTATTTTTACATTTGTTTTATAATGTTTTCAATCAGTTAAAGCTGTTTTAATGTTAAAAATGTGCATCTGAACAGTGATATAGGCTCTTTTTTTATTTAATGGCTTGTGCAGTTATAGATCCTCGTGTGAATTTAAAGTTTAAAATATGTCTGTATACAGTATATATTAGTACACTGGTACCAGAATTACTGTACATCTCTGGGTCTTTTCCAGGTTATCTGCTTTCCTGCCAGCTGTCTTCAAAGCAACACCCAGAATGTCTTAACAATATAGAAACAATATCATAAAAAAACAAATGTGCTCTTCAATGTATTTAGCAAATCTTAAGCTTGTGATATCATCCTGAACAGTACCTCCAACTTTTTAATCTAACAATCATTTTTTGTAACTTGTGCCTTAAGTTTAACAATGTATATAAAGCATCAATTGCCTTTAAAGGTGGTACAGAAGCAGCTATTTACCTTTTTTAATCAGTTAAAAGAAGTTCAAGCACTTTTTGTCAAGTGTGGAATGCAAAGTTAGTTCAGTTTACTTAGCTAATCATAACCTGGGGAAGCAAGAGCGAAATAAATGCACAACATTTAATTAGACAACATTTGGTCCATTGCACTTAATTTATTCAGCCAGAGGGCGACTTGATAAAAGCTGATTCAAATCCAGGTTTGAAAATGTTTCAACACTTTCTGCCGGCTGAAAAGTTTGGAACAATGTTGGACCACAGATTAGTTTCTCAGCTCCATTTAATTGTGACTCTAAATGTGATGCAGCGAGTTAAAAGCAGATTGGACAGAATGAGCTTTAACAACACCGATAATGATTATCACATTCTTGCTCATTTGTTGATATGACCCTAATGTAAAGACAGTAAAAATGTACTCAATTATCCTCAGTGATACACAGTTACATGTTTTCCATTTAGAATTGCAAAGTGAGTTGCTCTGTGTTCATACGTCTCCCATCGTTTCTAAATCTCCATAAGCACAGATAGCTTTTGAACATCGCATTGCTTGGAAACACATGTTGTCAGATCAGAGAGAACTGATCAGCGGAAGTTGGATTATGTAACTTTACTCACAGCAGGGAGGCTCAGATCAGCTTCTCGGTGTGATCTTGTCAAATCTGTTCTTCTCTCTTCAGCTTTCTATGTTTAGCATTAAGAGGGTAGAATGAACAACACTGTGGCATCGACTTCATTAAGTTTCTGTCATGATATTTGTCGTGTTTATACTTGGAGCATAGATATTTTATTGTGCCTGTATTATAATAACAATCTTAATCAGGTGGATGTATTATTTGGTTCAGCTCAAATTTAATGCCAAAATTGAAATACCATACAAAACTGCTTGTGTATTGTGTTATATATGAGATAATGTAAGTAAAAGTCAGTATTCGATTAGATTCAACTCTACTGTCGTCACACAAGTACACTGTAAAAAAAAAAAGAAGTAGTTTTTATGGTAAAATTCTGATAGCTGTGGTTGCTGTTGTTGATTTTAGGGTTAAAAAAAAAACGTGCTTCACTCCATATTTTACTGTAAAAAAAGTTTTAACATTTAAAAATTTGAAAATTTACATGAAAATACTACATAAAATAAAGTTTGTCTAACTTATTACAAATATTGCAGCATTTTCCCATTATCAGCACAACAGTTAGTATATTTCACATTAAATATATCTATCTTTAGCAAAAATTGTGGTTAAAACTGTCAGAAATATTAAAGCACATGTCCGTTTGTAACACAAATGTACATCAGTTTGACCGGGGACAAACTGTACATGTAATAAATGCAGGAAATTGCCATGTTGTTATAAATATTGCAGCATGTTTCCATTATCAGCACAACAATATGTACATTTTACTGTGAAAAACTGTATTCTTTTTGAGAATTAATTGCAAAAATTACAGTATTATTATACATGTTATGGCATTTTTCCATGAAAAACTGTGCAGGAGTCAGCAAATGTAATTTTTCAAGAGAAAAAAAATCTAAAAAACACACTTTTCTCCTGATGAACCTATTTATGGTGATTCAGTGTGATATAAACTGCATCAAACTATTTTAGAATTTACAGATTTTTACCATCATGGATTTATCACAGTTCTCAGTCTCTCCTCTCACACTGAAAGCATTTTTTTCCCGCTCAAATAGAAAAAAAAACAACCCTCAAATTACATTAGCTGTTAACCTGAAAAAACAACCAGAGCAAAAACTTGTTGTTAGTAGCTGCATTATATTATACGACTGTTGTAGACAAATGGGAATAAATGAAATACGTCATTGAGACAGATATTAAAAATTGCCTTTTCTCCAAATGTTCATGCAGTGCTAGTTTTATGTTATAAAAATGTAAACTTTAATTGTGAAATGGGCAGAAATACTGAGTCTGCACTCAGTAACTTGTGCTTTGGCAGATATCACAGCTGGCACACATTTTTAAAAGCCAGCTAAGAGTCTTTCCATTAAAAATTTAGGAATTGTCACCCTTTTTCTTCTTCTTTGCAGATCAGTTGACCTTAATATTTTTATAATGTCTTGGTCGCTCAGAATGTTTAAGATGTGGCCATTTTACAATAGAGCATTAACTTTCACGGAGAGGCTCAGTCTTTATCAGTTTTTATTATCAGTATTTTTGTTGCAGGGGAATTTTTGTTTCTTGTCACTCTAAAAGTCACAAAAAAAGCAATTGGAAACATAGTGCTTGCATTATCTGTTATTTTGCACATTACAGTAACATAGCACAAAGATAAATGGGGATGTTATTTAATCATTGTACTACAGTTACGGTAATATATTTATTTCTGTAGACTATCATCAGCACTGCCAAGAGATGTGTTTTTTTTCCCCCGTCTGTAATCAGAGTTTCTGATTGACTGTGACTATGACAAGGCACCGTGATAATCTGGGAGCATCAGAGCATTCAGTCTCTCCATCTTGTGTAGTGTAAAGAAAAGATTCTATCAGAGATTGGAAAGATCTTCTAGTTCACTTTTTTTTTATTCTAATCTCATATTTAAAATTCACACCAAGACTGTGAAAATGAACATGTTGAGGGGAGAAAAAAAGAACATTTAATTTACAAATTAATTAGAAGGGAGATTGCTTTACCGAGGCCGTCTTTCTATGGAAAGTGGGCGTTGACTTTGCGTGATGGATTTCTGCATGTGGCGTGATAAGGCTGCTGAGCTGCTGTGTCATCAGTTTGCTGAGGGTGCATTAGTCTATTTAAGAAGATGTTGGGAGGAAGAAAATCAGAAAAAGCATCTACTTGCACGTAGCTGCAGGCATCACACTGCAGGACCATGCACAGAAAATAGTCCAAAACCTCAACATCTACCTCATACTTCCTTAATCGTTGGCTTCTGAGCGGTGAGAGCAACACCACGCTGTGCAGCTCGAGTATACAGGGTGAGATTTGTGTTTTATTACGGCTTAAACAACTGGCTTCGCTGACCTCGGGGGCAAAGTATAGCTCGGTGTAATGAAGTGTGTCAGGGGAGCCAATTCATTCCAGTCTCCACCAATGCATCAGTTGCATAAAAAGCACATTATGTAAACAACTTCTAAAGCTTCACCTCTTCTGGTTCCATTTGTCATTGTACATTTTCAACACATAATTTAATTCTGCAGGCGCGTGTTCCATAATTTCTTTCACAAGAGACAGAAATAACCTGATTGTTATGCTACTATAGCTACATAAGAAGCTGCACGACATTGTGTTACGTTTGCAAAACATCCTTATGCGGTTTTTCCTTTTGTGCCTTCAGGCAAATTGGAGAAAACAAAATTATATGATAATCCTATAACAACCAATTGCTAACTGAAAGACTCCTTCAGCTTTTTTCTCCCCTCTTTTTGTTGCTCTTTATTTCCTCACTTGTATTTTTCTTTTCCTTTCTCCCCTTTGTTCTGTCTTTCTTTCTCTTCGGTAGCAGTTTCTTTTATAGCCAATATTGTTTTGCTCACTTCAGACCATCCTGTGTTCGCTGTTTAGAGCTGTGCTGTCTGATGGTGCTGAAGGGTCGTCTAATGCTTCAGCTTTTCATTTGAAAAGAACAGAACAGAGCCAGTGCATGTCAAGGCCAGAAATGTTCATTGCTCCCAAAGAAAAACAAACTCCTTGACGGCAATATCTCACTTTGCAGTCAAGGACCAGAAGCTTCTTATGGTCATTCTTCTCAAACCAGTACGAGTGTTCGGATAGCTATTGAAACTTCCACTGTTCTGTTGTCTTTGGGCTGCATTTAAATAAGGTGTGGGTTGAGTTCCTACTGTGACCCAAAAATTGCGCTTTTCTTTTTCAGTTTTTTTTTAAATCCTATTTCATTTTAGCTTTGACCATGACTAGACACAACCCAGGTTCATGCTGTCTTCTCTGCTTATTTTGTAAACCAACCGTGTCTTTAAACAGACCCCGTTCAGCACAAAGGCTGCAAATTGAATAAGTCAGTCATGCCATGCTTTGATTCAGATCGAACACAGCGTGCCTCTCTAGCTGGCACACATCTGCTCAAAAACCTGCTCAAAAGACTTTGGTACAAGATGATAGATTTTCACTCTTCAGACATTAGAGGGACATAATTTCAAAAATGAACCCAACTGTTTGGATTCAGTTTCAAGGCAACAGCAATGCATTTAAAAAAAAAAAAGTTTACTACATATAAACAAAGTAAAATAAATGAACTTCACCAGCAGGCTGACATTTTTTTGGCTCTTAGATTTAACAGGTTTTACTTGTTTGTCACAAAATTTCGTTTAGTTACTCAAAATCCCCAGAGGGTGAATTTCGATGACCCCTTGACTTGACTTTCTTGACATTTTTCTCTTATTTAACGACATGCCTGAACACTTAGTAAGTGGATTGACCATTTCATATTCTCATTAATGGTACCCAGCCTCTGTCCAAACTTCATAGGGTCCACTGACACCACACTGAGGATGTATCTATAATCTAATTGTAGCTTTGAGGTAAATGTCTCAACAGCTACTGACTGGGCTGCAGTGAAATTTGGTGCAGATTATTTATGTCTCCCTCAGGATGGATTGTAAACCAAAATATTGGCTGTCATAAACCAGTACATTTATTTATGACAAAATACCAGTGTCCTAGTAACATTTACAGGAGAATCATGTGAAAAATGCTAATATACTCACAGTGGTTAACATAGTAAACATGCCTAAGCATTAGCACGTTGACATTATCCTTCAGCTCAATGCATTATGTCTAAACACAGACTCACAAGCATTGCTGTAGACGCTAGGTCCTGTTTTAAAGGTCTGTCATATGTTATCTGTATGTCTTTGGAAGTGTTGTTTAAGAGGTGCTTAACGCAGTGCTCACAGTTGCACGTATCTAAAAGGAAGCCAGCTATTGATTCTGTGGGGGTGGGTGGACAGTGTAGACTATCTGCAAACAAAAGCGTCACTGAAATTGCCTTGTCATTTTATCATAACAAGGAGAGCATAAAAGGCGGCTGAGGCACGATTATAGGAAATCTTAAAGAAGGGTCGATTTTCTTGAACATCACAGGGCTCCTTGGCAGGCCTGTCTGACTTAACCTGCACTTAGTAATGACTGTGGAGTAGCTACATCTGTCTCTGTCCTCCCTGTGGTGACTGTCGCTCTGTTAGAGGAGGAGAGAATTAGGCGGGTATTAGGTGTGATATTGATTAAGCTGTTTTTGGTTCCAAGTAGGAGGTTGCTTCCAAATGTAAAACATGCATTTGTAACACAGGCAGGGTCTGGACATAGACAAACACAAAGGTGTCTCCTGCAGAGCTTCTAGCGAGTCTGCAGCACATGATGTGAAGGTTTTAGTTAGTGACATGTGAGAAGCAGGACTGACAATGCTTCTGCATAATGACAGACTCTTTCATACACTGCTTATTATGTTGCTTTATTTCATTTCAATTCATGTGAAGTTTAGGCCACAAGGTCTTTAACACTGCCAACTAACATGTCAGATAATTTCACAGGGAGAGGATGTTCCTGTGACCCGCAGTTAATTAGCTTTCCATAAGAATAGAAAGAAGGAAAGAATAAAAGAAAATGAAATAAAGAAGAAAAGTTGTGTCTATGAAGAAAAACTGTAAAATATATGGAGAATAATGTGAGCTATACAGCGTGCATACTTTATACAAATTTACATCTGATAGGTGTTTGTTTTGAATCTCATTTGTGAAAATTCACCACGTACCAATTAAAAAAGATGCTGGGAAATTATAGGAACGGTACAGATCTGATGTTTAAATATGGCTCCATTGTTCTGCTCAACAACAAATGTTGATTACCAGTTGGTATCGACTAAATAAATCTTGCATGACCACACAGGAGGCACTTAACCTTTTGTGGATAATTTGCAGTTATGTATTCACCTGAGGTTCAGGTCGATCAGTCGATCAGTTGGACTGCATTTGTGTAGCAGTGCAAATACACAAAGTGGTCTACAGAACAAAAGGAAACCAGAACAGGAAGGCTGTTCCAGAGACATGGAGCTAAAGAATGTGGGTTTCAATTCCGACTTTGGGTCAGGTGACTAAAGTTGGAGTCAAAAAAACATCCATCCATCCATCCATCCATCCATCCATCCATCCATCCATCCATCCATCCATCCATCCATCCATCCATCCATCCATCCATCCATCCATCCATCCATCCATCCATCCATCCATCCATCCATCCATCCATCCATCAATCATCTATACATCGCTTAGGGTCGCGGTTGTTAAGATGTGCCTAATGTGTAAATACTTTGGATCAGCTTTGGCAGGGAAATCTTGCTTTATTAGTTTATACACAAAGTACATTTTATGTACAGCTGTACAACACAAAGTACATTTAAATATTGTCTTCTGACATGTAAAGTTCTATGTTTGAGTCGGGATGAATTTAAACTTAGATTATTCTGCTTTATTTTTTGGCAGTTTTTGCTTTTCCTGTTTGTGGACACGTTGACAGTAAACTGATCAGTTGATGAGCAAAGTTTTTTTGAGGATTTATTTGCATCATTATATAATCAAACATCTCAGTTACAACAAACTAATATAAATATGCTATTAACTTTTTTAGAAACTTATGCTTATCAGGGATTTCAGACATAATGTCCTCTTATGTACAAATGTATTTTGTTGAATTTTTCATGTGAATTTCCTCAAATTTACATACTGATATTCTTCTGATATTCTCAACAGTTTTTAACCAAAACCTGACTTCATTTAAAAAGAAAAAAATTACTCCAAATATTGTCCCACAGTCTTGTGCAAGGTTGATTTTTGGGTTTGTGTATACTGACTCTACATCAATGCCAGTTTTTATTACCACATTTTTATCCTTCCAATTGTTGCGTTCTGGTCTGTCTCCCTTCTAAGCACACAGCATTGTATCATCCCGAAAGCATGTCAGCCAAATTTAAGTAGGGCAATTAATTTTATTTCCCTCCTGGAGTAAAACTCACACGGCGGAGCTGTAGGCCAAAAATGCAGTGACTGTACAGCATCTATGAAAGCATTCATAGGGTCCAGATAATGTTTCAGGCCAGGACTGTAAAGTCCATCTCTGCCCGTTTTGTATTCAGACCAGACTGCTCACCGACAGAGGACAAATTAAAGGAGAAACCAAGTGTCTAAAGTGGGGAGCCACAAAAAGCATCATGGCACCTTGGCATTAATTGTACAAGTCTCTGGAACTCTACTAGAGGGACTGAACACCATTCTTCCAAAAATATTCTTTTATTTAGTGTTTCAAGGAGAGAGCTGTCGAGCACGGTGCTCCAAAATCTCCCATAGGTGTTTGTCCTGGTTGGCAGGCCATAGTGTAGGATTCATATCGTTTTCATCATACCACTCAGTGAACTTCTGTGCCCTATGTATGGAGACGTTGTCATCCAGGAAGAGACCACTTCCATCAGGATAAAAATGTTCCATTATAGGATAAAGGTGACCACTCAGAGCAGCTTTGTATTGATTCACAGTGACCCTTCCCTCTCAAAGGACAACTTGACCCCAACAATGCCAGCAAAATGACCCCCACAGCAGGAAATAGCTACCAGACTCCTGATTATAGTGGTTTCAAGTTTTTCTTTTCGTTTGTCACTTGTCTGAACTTTTTACCATTTAGTTTTTCTGCTTTTTGACCAACAAAATAAAAAATGACATAATATACTCATGGTCAAATAAAGTATAACAGTATTTTGCTGCTGTTCTTGACAAATCAAAACATCAAATAACAGCACAGTAGTGGTAGCTTTAATTTAAACCGGCTTAACAGTAAATATTCATCAGTCATTGATTCGTCTGTCCAAACAGCAGAAAGTACAATTTTGTCGTCTGTGTGTTTATGAAACGGCAGAGAGATCATACTCATTTGCAGATATTGACCTCAGATGATGGTTTGTGTTTCATCAACACTGCCAGAGAGAAGTTATTTCAGTGCTTTGGTCATTTTGAGTCTACACGTTGTATTAGTTTTGTGATGGATTTATAATGAAAGATGTTTCTAATTGGGCTGCAACAAACAATTATCACTATCAATTGAATGATTATTTTCATGTTCATTTGTTTAACCTTGTAATTTCATAAAACAGCAGCAGAATGTCGACTACAATTTCTCACAGATCAAGATGATGTTTTCAAACATCTTGTTTTATGAAAATATGAAGATACTCTGTATATTGTCACACATAACAAACAAAACACCAAATCATCACATTCAGATACTGAAACCAGAGAATTTCTGTGTGTATTATGTCAGTTCATTGACATTTCAGGTCTACTTTCTAATGTTATGAACACTTTGTTGTATTGTTTTTACTGTTAATGCCATTAATACCAAGAATTGTGCACCTTATTCTATCTATGTATCTATCTGTCTGTCTGTATTCAGTATGCATATGCTTATTTGGCATTGTGGAGAGTTGATAATGATGCCACTTGGGTGAATCCAGACAGATATCAGCTTCTCTACATAGACACTAATGTGCCAAAAGGTTTCTTTCTTCCACACTGAGTTTGGGGAACTGTATGTACAGACCTGACTGAATGAACCTTCTCAGTTTTTCTGAATTATCTGTTTCATTCTGAATTCATGGGGCGAGTGAGCTGACCTTGCTCTTATAAATGGCCAGTTTGGACCTGTCTTCACACCACTAGAGTTCCTGCGATTGATATTAGACTACAATGTTTGACTGCTATTCGTGCATTGTTCATGGTGTCTGACGTGGTATAAGAACATAATAAGTTTCTCTTCACCTTGTTTTTGCCTTCTGAGAGGTGTTGGGTTTGTTTGTCTCCACATTGCACTTCATAACACATCAAATGCATGCATACAGGCAGACAAAGACTTGGTCTGTGCACATATTTTGATGTAACATGGCAACCTGTGCTGTTATCCTTATAAAGGAAATAAATAGGATTCCAAAACAAACGGCAATTATTCATGTACATGTATTTTGCATAAATGCAAATGTGAAAAGCTTTTTGAATGCTTCCTAGAGGGCTCATCGTTTCTTTTTTACATCAAACAGTTATTTTGGCTACTAAAATTTGCTTATTTAGAAACAGATTTTAAAAATGAGTATGACTGAAAAAAACATTTTTTTTCAAAGCACCAATTGCTCCACAAATCCTTACTGATTCTGCGTATAATTTTTATCCTTTCTTCAAAGAGACACTGGTGCATAATCAACAAATAATTTGCCTTTTTCCTCTCTTTTTTCTCATTACTTTTGTTATGGGGAGCAGTTTCTAAGCTTTGCTTGCTTCCAAGGTTTCTTTGTTTGATGTTAATTGTATCACTGTCTTCTTGGAAACAAAAACAAAACTTTTGGAAGCATACGGTCAAAAAATTCAAGTCATAGTTTGTCAAACTGATCTCCTTTTTTGCAACAAATCTGCACTTTCTTTCCTGAAAATTGGCAAAAATAGACAAAAATAAGTCTAGGTGTTCTACTAACAAGCAGCTGTTAGTACATGCCAGATGCTTCAAGCAATCTGTGATGTATGGATGTAATAATCATGCTGTAAGATATGTTCTCTTGTCCTTTAATTCAGAGAACTAACATAGCCAATTGTGTCTTAAAATACTGTGTTTACATAGAAGATAACTCTGCAGTAAGTAACAAGAGGGTGCATTGAAACAGAAGCAGTAATTTCTCCTGTGTTTCAGTAATTGCTCCTGCGGCAGTGCGTAACATACCCAGATGATGCATTTTAAATGTGCAAAAATCTATATTGCATATAATTAACTGCTGTTATTGTTGCAAAAGTAACACTGATCACTCTAACACACTCATCTCTGTTTTGAGTAAACACAGGCTGGTAGCGCAGCCATTTCTCAGGCTTCTCTGCTCAGAGTGCAACATAACCTGACAGCTCGGTAAAAAGCCTCTGAGCCTTTTGATCATGATATGCTCATTTTTGCATTGCTCCAGTCCAAGAGGGAGTTCCTCTTTAGTTTCAGCGTGAGTGAGATAGAAGTGAAAAGGATGTTAGAGTATCTTCATGGGGTATTTCTCAGTCTCTCCCAATCTATCTCTCCTGTTCTCTCTAAAACAGATTCCTTTATGCAAAAGTTAGGTAAAAGACAGATAGAAATCAAGAGTCAGATTCCAGTTGTCACAGAGAGTTCAGGCTGATACAGGCTGCCCACAGTAGGGTTAAGTTTTAATATCTAAAACTTTCAGAAACAGACTTGTGTTCAGAAATGACGCTTGGGTAAACATGTCCAGAAATCAGACCTTTAATTCTACGTTAATCCTCTTTTCTGCAGCCCTGTCCATGGCTGACACAGTTGCCCCGTGGAAAAGCCTGCTATGGGTTTGGAACGCTGACTTTGAAGTCCGATGTTTCTATCGGGGTCCTGGAGTAGTTATCGCTTGGCAGCTTTCCCTGGGCTGTCCATGGGATTAAAAGCCTTTCTTTGTTTGTTACAGTATGTTTCACTCGGTGCAAGTTTTCACCCAACAGCTTATGCTACCACTAAGACCTGTTGATCACTGCTGCGGATCTTTTATTGCACTGATCCAATCTCATTGCTCTTCAAAGAATTCATCTCATTCTTACAGGTTGTACAACGCTCACAGTGTTAATAATGATTCAAATTATTTTCTTCATCTGAGACTCCAGAGTTTACAAAGCGCCTGAACGACTAATGAAAAGCCTCCGCAACTCATACACATAAAATATTAATTGAAATGTAGTTTGTTTGCCTATTAAGTTGCAATAGATTCAGAGAAAGTTCACTCTCTGGGTTTCTTGTAATTGAGATGATTCATACTGTTGTAGTTGTCTGTATTTTCACTACTGTCATGAATCAATCACCAGTAGAGAATCTGTTTCCCTCCAGCAGTGGATATTGGTATATTTATCACTACTCATTTTAAATTTCAAAATAGCAGCTCTTTCGTTAGCCTGTCATCAACCTGTATTTTGTTTGTTTTTTCAACACAATGTAGTGATGATGAATTTGACATGTGGAATTTCACACTATTCTGACTATACTTGTGACAGTAATATATATATATAAAAACAACTAAATGGTAAATCTGGAAGCCTCAAAACACAATATTTGCAATGACATATGGGTGTGGTAGGGACTGAATAGGGATAAGAATGTGACCATCTCCCTCTAAACTCCTCACAGTCTCACTTTCTTGGTCTTGTTGTAATTATGAACACAGGGAAAAAAAATGGTTTTGGGACATATGTGTTGGGAAAAAGTGAGTGTCAAGTGAAATGCATCATTCAAAGCGTTCACAAGAGAATTTTACACCTAAAGACTGGTTCAGCAAAAACAGATCTGGTGCATAAAAGTAACAGAACAGGCAAGTGAAGACTCAAAATACATTTTTTTGGTTAAATTGCATAGTACAGTTGTTAAGGTTATATTGGAAAAGGGATCATAGACAGGTGGCTTCAACATTATGCAAGTATTGGCTTAGCATCGGTGGTCTCCACAGTCATCTATAAGTTAAATGATCAGCGGAGCACAGAGTAAATTTGTTTAATCTACACTCATTCTCAGTGTATGTACTGCAGCTGAATATTGTAACTACAAAATATTCTATTCCTAATTAATTGTAAGGGTCCAGTCATGGGACACGGGAGAAAAGACCATGATTAACTTGCAAATTATGTTTGTATTCTAACAAAAGGAGGGATTTCTCAGAGGTTGAGCTTCTGCCCATTGTATTCAAAAGCACCACCAAGGGTAACCATTTCAATTTAGAGACAGAAGAAAGCTGTGTGTGTGTGTCTGTGTGTGTCTGTGTGTGTGTGTGCAAGAGAAAGAGTTTTCAAAGAATGCTGCAATAAGGGTTTGGCGACGCTTCAAAATGATGAATGATTTAATTTCATATTTTGTTCTGCCCTTTGAACATTTTTATTCTGAAGAGAATCCAGCAGCAACTGTGAGTATTTATTTTATCAAAAAAATAAATTGCAATGCAACAATTTCAGGGGGAATCAAACACTGCGTCTAATTCTTCTGATTTGTTTCTTATGGTACTTAGTCATATTGTTGCTTCAGTTTGCCCTCAGGTAGAGACTGGGAGACATGGGTCATGTACAAATATGTTGCTTCTCTCCTCAGACCAGGTCAGGAGTTTTCTTATTGGCCGAATTTCCAGTTTTGGCCTTGAGCAGCAAAAAAATATGTGCAGTGTCCTTTGCCATATCACCTCAAGTAGGAGTCAGTGTGTGTCTTGGTGCGTGTATATACAAGTAGTGAGTTTCTGCAGCTACAGTGGATTCAGAAAGTTTAGAGACCTTTTCAAGCTCTCCACATTTTGTTATGCTTTAGAGTCATTGGAGTTCCTTTGTGGACAACTTTAGATGGATTCAGTTAATTTTTTGAGTTAATTAATCTACACCCACCACTTGGTGATGACAAAGTAAAGAAGTTATCTGAATGTGTGTTCATTTTATTCAAAATTTAGGGAAAAAAAATGAAACATTGCAATATCATAAGCATTCAGACCCTTTGTTATGACCCTCGCAGTTGAGCTCTAGTATGTCTGACTTCTATCACTGATCCTTGAGATGCTTTAACAACTTCATTGGAGTCCATCTGAGCCAAAGTGCAATCTTTTGATATAATTGGTAAAGACACTCACTTGTCAATATAAGGTCTCACAATTGAGGTGTATTTCAGTCCAAACCAAGGCATGAAGTCAAAACAATCATCCGTAGTGACAAGATTGTGTCAAAGCACAGATCTGGGGAAAGACACTAGAAGATTTCTGGAGCTTTGAGTACCCAAGAACACAGTGGCCTCCATCCATCTCGTTTGGAATAAGTTTTGAACCACCATCAGTCTTCCTACATCTGGTCACCCAGCTAAATTAATTAAGTAATTGGAAATGAAGCACCTCGGTCAGACAAGTAACCAAGAGCCATTTGTCACTATGAGTAAGATCTGGAGTTCCTTTGTGGGGATACGAGAATATTAAACAAGGACAGCCACCAATTAGACCTTTATGGTAGAGTGACCAAAGGGAAGCCTCTCTTCACTAAAAAGTGCATGAAAGCCCACTTGTCAAAAGGCACCCAAACTTTCAGAACATGAAAATCCTAAAGTCTGATGAAGTCACAATTAAACTATTTGGCAACTACTACTAATTGCTTATGAGGAGGAAACCAGGACCTGAGTCTGACCTCTACCCACTAATATCATCCCTACAGTCAAACGTGGTGGTGGCAGCATCGTGCTTTGGGGATGCTTTTCTCCTAGACTATATAGGGTAAAGGAAAAGGTGGATGTAGAAAAGTAGTGTGCAGATAAATCCTTTCCAGAATGCTCAGGATCTGGGGCAAATAGTCACATTCTAACAAGACAGCCACCAAAACATACTGCCAAGAAAACACTTTGAAAAAACTCTGTGAAAGTCCTGGAGTCAGCCAGGAAGAATCAAAACCTGAAGCTAATAGAGAATCTCTTGAGAGACCTGAAAATGGCACCGTCCCCACTCCCTATCTGACTGGTTGAGCTTGAATGATTCTGCGAGGAAGATATGAGAAACTTCCAAAAGAAACTTATGCTGAGTTTGGAGGATCATTCCCAACTTAAGGCTATTATAGCTGCCAAAGGTGCTTTTAATCAAGTATTATGTAAAGGGTTTGAAAACTTATGTAAATGGGAAATTTCAGGCTTATATTTTGAATAATTGGAATTTTTGAACAATTTACAAAACACTCTTAAATAATGTAGTTGTTTTGTCATGGTGGAGTATTGTGTGTAGACTGATGAGAATATGCTAATTTAGTGCATCTGTACATATGAGCCAATTTGCCTGTCTGTCTCTATATATAGTTTTTATTCTCCATACTAAAGCACTAAAGCACTCAATGACTCATCAGACCTTCAGAGAGGGAACGGTTGAAAATGTACCCATCCGCACTTATACACACACAAATACACACTTTCATTGTGGACACAGAAGCATGTCTGGCCCTAGCGATTTAGCCTAACCTCTCTAACAATGCAGCATGACTTGGCACATGCTGTGCGGCTGTTCCCCCTCTGACTACTGGGACTGGTGTGCTTATTGTGAGTTCTCTGCTGCACATCACCTTTGATTTGTGAGTACGGTGCAGGCTTTTTTAAGCGGTTTCCTGTACAGTGAACATAGACGCACAAAAAAAAAACCTCTGGGGACAGCAACACCTGCTTGCAGTTTCATATCCTGTAAACCCCAGGAAACAGAAAGACAGAAATGCTTGTTGTGTTTTGTCACACTTTAGATCAGGGGCAAAGAACAAAACCTGCCTTCAAGCCCCTGGAATCAAGCCTGAAAATATAGAGTGCATGTGCAGGTGTTGAAAGCACAGGATGGTGACCCACAATTGCAAAAATCGCTCCAGGAATGAAGTGCTGGATAGACTGCACCTGCACAAATTGTTATTCTTTCTCTGTTGGTTCCTGTTTATGTCTCTGCCCATGTCACATCCTGATGCCATCTTCTCTCTCCATCAGATATCCGGGGTTTGCAAGCCTTCATGGACCAGGCGTCTCGGCTGGGTCTGGATGTTTCCTTGCAGAGAGTGGACCGCAACGTCAGTCGAGTATTTACCGACCTCTTCAACACGATGCGCACCGAGGAGCTCAACCGATACCGGGACACTTTACGGAGGGCCGTGTTGCTCATGAGCCCTCGAGGTGCCCAAGTGTTCATCCACCAGGTACACATTGCTCAGACTTTTTCCATAAAAGGGTACAGCAGCACAAGCAGAGAGCATGACCCAAAAGAAGCATTTATTCAATACAGATGATGAACCATGAACAGAAACACATCACTTAGCGCCAATAATCGGACGGTTGATCAAACATTACACCGCTTCGACTGCAGCAAATGAAAAACATAGCAAAATAATTGATTAATGAAGATGAATTACCTAGTTTTCATTGGATATTGGCCACTAGGGCCACATTAAATACCTTTTCCTTCAAACCGATGGAGATTCAATGTCCTCTCTGCAGCTGTTTTGAGTTCTGATAAAACCAAAACAATGGAAGAAATCAAAGTGAGATGTGCTTCACCTTCACTGAGTTTGCCAGAAAATACATGTCTTTGGACAGCAGAAACAGAATCCATTTGTTCCTTAAAGCATTGCCAGTGATGGTAGTTTTGTTTGCTGTTCACATCAGCAGCACTGCATATAACTCCAGGCAAAGTTCCGACAAAGTCAAAGTAAACTGTGTGTAGCCTCAGAAGTTTTGCAGCTGTCTTACCTTATACTAACTTGTATAGTTCCTGAACTGGAACCTGTTACTGACCTCTCCCCTATTTGCTCTTTCTACATCATTCTAGCTAATTATAGTACTTACAGTGAAGGTGGATGTATAGAAGCCAATGCATCCCAGTCTCCTCTTTGGTAAACATCATTTTCTTTTTCATCTCATCTTGTTCAGGTTTGAAGTTCATTAGTTAATTAGCTGCACTTTAGTCAGATCAGTTTTAAAAAGTCTTAACTGCCACATTAAAATAACAAACAAGTGCTTTGTGTTCTCCTCACTAAGAGCTGCCAGACATGGAGGCTTTCCTTTAATCATTTGCTGGAGTTTTTCTCATGATGACCACTTGGTCAAACCATGTTGAATAATTATGCGCTGTAGTGTTTTGGCACATTTGAAGAATAGGCTTGCGTGGCATTGGCATTGTTGGAGAGAGTGAAAAATATGGCACCATGAAAGTGTGCTGAGTAGCTTGTTCTGCCCAGCAAACACATCACGCTCTGACACTTAATCTTCTGCTCATCTGGCGAGGACAGTGAAACACTGATACAACACTAAAGATTTTCCAACCCAAATGATAAATTTGGACTTCAAACAGTGCAATCGAAAAACGGTTGTTAAATATGGTTGTAGATACAAGAAAATGTGCCAATTGCACCTCCTGTTTAACAGTCTCAAAACCCCTTTTTTCCATGTTGCAGTAGCTCTTTTTATGTATGCATCTTTGCAATGTAAATATTGTGATGGACTAACTCAGATTTTATCACAAATCCACTGTCCAGACCATCAGTATTTGAACAGTTACACAGTTTTTAATCTTCATACTCTGTGCTTACCACACTGAACTGCCACATCTTAGCTTTTATTTGTGGTTTTGTGGGTTTTGTCAATATAGAAACATCTGTGTGGGATAAGTAACCTTTTAATACATAGCTGGCAGATACATGGGCTTAACAGTAATCGGCAGAAGCACATGAAGCCAAACAAAACTGTCACATGGAAAATCCTTTGCAAATACAGATTGCTTGCTTTATGTAGTTTCACCAGCTCTAACACCAGCATGTGACATTTAATAGAAAGAGAGAGAGAGTGGAGTGTCAATCTTTACGTTCATGTTCATGGAATATGTTCTATCCAGTAAGCGGGACCAGATATTAGCATTTCTCACTGTACAAAGGTTGATCATTGAGTGCGTTATTGTCATATGTGTGCTACATGGGCAAACAGTAACTCTTGGAATGTCACGTGACACTGTGCTATCAACATTGGGACCTGTGTTAGATATGTATTTGTGAGTAGAAAAGACATTTTGTGTCAGTCAGCGACTTGGGTTGGACCAAGCTTTGTGTTGAGGATCATTATTGATGATGATAGGTGGGTCTGCAGCTGCCACCAAGAGAAGAAGCAACAGTTTTCACAGTAAAAGTCCTTGCAGTTTCCAAAACTAGACAAGGCATTTCACAGCCGGAGCGTACAACGAGCAGGCTTGTTGTTTTCTTTGACATTAACGTGGTCGTGCACGTAGAATTAATCTCTGTGTTGACCTGTGAAAGCCGAGTTCTGCTGTTATGTCTCCTGAGGTGTCTGAGTGATGACATTCAGCACAAATAACCTAAAGTCTAGTAAGATGGCATGTTCCAGGGCGCTGTGTGCTTGGTCACAGTGTGGTGATTATGCACAGCTTTTATTGCCACAACAACACACTTGTCCCTCACCTGCCCTACTCACTAGATTTAGTGCCATCACAGCCTAGAATTTGCATATTCTTTAAAAAAAAAAAAATTGTGCTCATAATGACTACTTTCATGAAAGAAATGTTTCATGAAGCACATCATTTCTGATCAAAAGAAAACCTTTACACGTTCCTCTTAAGGTCACTTGCCAATAAAGAAAGACTAAACTCATCTTAATTGCTGAGCATTCAAAATGACAAAAATAACAATCTATCCAGGCAAAGCAGAGCTTCAAATTGGGAAACAGGGCATCAGATCAAATAAATACACGTGCTACTGGGCTCAGAGGCTTGTTTTTGCTTTATTTTTATTTCGCTTTGTTTCCAGGACACAGAGGGGAGTTTCCTTTCAATTGATATCAAGCCTTTTTCCGTTTCCTGTAATATTGCTTGCCATTAAAGACTAAACCTAAAAGTGCTGTAATATGAGATTTCTTGAGGTCATATTGTGTATTTTTATCCATCTTTTGTGGTAAAGATGAGATAGTGAAAGAGACCAAAGGGGGTATGATGATGCACTGACTTGCTTTACAAGAGCAAAATCTGAAGTATTTGGTTATATTTAGTCTTTTTATAGCATTTGGAGCTCAGATACATTTACCGATAGCTGGAAGATAAAAGAGAATCCTTCAAAGGCATGTGATAGTACTGTGTTGTTTGTACGGTAAAGACATAAAATGTAAAAAAAAACAGTATCGTATACTTATAATGTGTGTGTAAAATATCTATCTCCCCAAAAGATTTTACTCTTAATGGATTTCAAGTATTCTCTCCTTATTCCCATTATTCTATGTTGACTTATTTCATAATTTCTGTGAACAAAACACCATAGAAAACCATGTAACTAACACAAAGTCAAAAACCTCACTTGCATTCCGATTAGGTTCTTATCAGTCCTCCACTATTAAGCCATTAAGTCAGGCACTTACACACAAATAAATGAGTTCACAAGTTGTGAATACACCAAGGCTTCAAGTTCCATTAATGACACACTGCTTTGATCTATTCCTGTGCGTGAATTAATTTTATTTTAGTACACGTGCACAGAGACATCTTTTCTTCACATAAAATAGGATTCAATCTACACAGTTGTACTTCTTACCATCCCCTATACAATTACCATGAAGCATCTTGGGAACTGAGAAATAAATACAGCTTTACAGCCCCTAATGTGCCTCTGAATGTCTTTAGAATTTCATCAAAGCTTCATTACTACCTCAGTAACTGTTGGCATAGACGGTTTTTCACCAGAGATGCTGGAGCTGAAAATGTAAATATGATCATATCTGAATGGAGAATATTGCCTTGGAAAGTTGAGCACTCATAAGCTTCCAAATCAGCATTTCATCAGTGCAATTTAAATGTTAATAAATGTGGTTAATCACTAAGGCATTAACTGTAGTAGTTGTTTTGACGATTTGTGTGAGGCTTTATAAAAACAGTAATGTTAATACTGTAGGTGAAACGATGTAGACTATCAGATATAGCAGAGTAGCAGTGATGTTTACCCGAAACCTGCTCAGTGTCCTGCTGCTTTCTGAGTTTGTCATCTCCATTTTTCAATGCTCATTGAGCTTCTTTATTTTATTTTATTTTTCATTTCTTCTTTGCTCTCTTCTATATTTATTCATTTTCAATGCCTACATATATGGTTAAATTACTGAACAGGCCTTAAGAGGCACACACAAAACAAATGACCACAGAGAGGTGAAAACAACAACAGCAAGCACACATAGTGACTAGAAAGAGACACGTAGCATCCACAAAGACATGCAAAAGGACTTTAGAGAGACCCATGAGGGCTGCAAAGAGACGCATAACAACCACAAAGAGACGCGTAGCATCCACAAAGACATGCAAAAGGCCTACAAAGAGACGCATAACAACCACAAAGAGACGCGTAGCATCCACAAAGACATGCAAAAGGCCTACAAAGAGATGCATAACAACCACAAAGAGACGCGTAGCATCCACAAAGACATGCAAAAGGCCTACAAAGAGATGCATAACAACCACAAAGAGACGCATAGCATCCACAAAGACATGCAAAAGGCCTACAAAGAGATGCATAACAACCACAAAGAGATGCAGAAAGCCTACAAAGAGATGCATGAGAGGAACAAAGAGATGCAAAAGCCCAACAAAGAGATACGTGGCAACTACTTAAAGAGATGCAAAAGGACATACAGAGACCCAAGATGACTTCAAAGAGATGAAAAAGGGCAACAAAGAGGCCCAAGGCAACAACAAATGATGCATAACAACCACTTAGAGATGCAATAAGACATACAGAGACCCGAGACGACTACAAACAGATGCATAACAACCACTGAAAGAGATGCAACAGTGCCAACAGAGAGACCCGAGATGACTACAAGGAGATGCGAAATAGACATAAAGAGATGCAGAGTGAATTAAGAGGGCTGCAAAGAGATGCAAAACAACTGCAAAGAGGTACAAAACTCCTAGAAAGAGGCCAATACTACTAAAAGAAATGCAAAAGACTGAAAATAAGAACAAATGCACAAACTGACTACTGACCTCCCTCGCTCTGTTTTAGTCTGGGTTTCCTGTTCTGCCGAAAAGGTTGTCAGGTCTTTTTCGTGTCTTTGCTCCAGGGCCCATTTTCTCATCTGTCCATGCCTACTTATCCCTCTACAAGGTCAGATTGGGGTGAGGAAAAATGTCTTAATACACATTGGGCAGATGGAAAAAAAAGGCTCTTGAGTCAGGCGGAGAGTTTGTCAAAGGACTGCTATTGCTCAAGTTCTTAATCCACCGCATACGTGCTTTAGCAAAAGTCACCCTAAGTCACATATTATTCTGTTCTGACGATGCTCTATTTTCCTGAGTAACATCTTCCATCATGAGTCAGTTGTCACTTGTCCTGTCTACTCCCAGGCCACAGTCATTCCTCATTCTTTAAACAAGCTGCATATGTCATTGACAGTGTCTGCGATTTTATGCTGAAATCTTGGGCTCTTGTTTTCCCTCATCTAGACAGTTGCCATCTCGTCTCTTGTTCACGTCGGCCATGAGAGGATGTAACATTTTCTGTCAGCTTCATCGCCACCTCCTTCCTGACACCTAACTACTCTCTGTTCCCTTCACAAGGAAGGAATTTCACTCAAGTCACGCAAGCCTTTTAGGAGGGCCGTAAAGCGGAATTTGAAGCTCTCAGCTGTCCCATTTCTATGCCCTTGAGTTGTATCAAGTGAGCATTTGCTAAATCACTTACTTATAATGATGCACATTTAGGTACAAAAACTGGACACATTTTATGAGTTACCAAAGTCACTCACCAATTAATTGTCAACGGAGCAGCTCCAAGCTATATATCTCCAAGACAGTCAAATTAGATTTTTGGCTCTCTGGGCTTTGGCTTTGGGAGATAATCAGTCATTTTCACCAACACTGATTAAAATGCTTTGAGCAACTGGAATACCTGTACAGAATGGGATTTCTGAAAGTGAATACTATGCCTTTATAGCAAGACTAACAATGAATATGCAAGTAAGTCTCATAGTCTGCATCTGCTTTTGTAACTTAATATAAGTGAAATGTTTCCCAGACTATAGCATCTTTTCTTGCTGGATGGTGTCCTGCTAAAGATGGTGATGTGAGGGGAAGCAGAATGGGTAGTGTCAGCTGGCATGCTGGCCCTGCAGGGTAGTTGATGGATGGAGCAGAGAGCCCGGGTGAGGTCTGCCTCCTGTGCAGCAGCAACATCAAGCTACAAGAGTGACAAGCTCTGCTACCTGCTGCCAGGTAACGTGAGAGGGGAGAAAGAGATGCTGCACAGGGTGACAAGAGGGTTAAAAAGGAAAGGCAGGAACAGAGGGAGAGAAATCACAAACAACAGGGGTACAATGGCAGAGAGGGATAAAGGACGGGAGGAGATGGATGTAGAGAGGAAAGGTCACCAATGAGAAAGAGATGGGGAGCTAGAGAGGGCTCCTCCGACATAATAAAGCACATCGGTATGAAACAGTAATTGGTGAAATCTAATGGAAGAGATGGCAGTGGAGAAAGACAAAAGAGACGAGTGCTGAGAGACTGTGTATGTTATCTGGCAAACAGAATCTATTGAAGATGGAGGTTTTAAAGCAGTGGGAAATGATGTTCCTTGTGTTAAGAAATAATTAAGTATTGCACTTTGACAGTTGTGAGCGGTTCAGTCTCGCCTATGAAATTGTGAATACTGGCCTCGGTGCACATCTAATGGAAAAGCTGTTCATAAGTTTATCATACATATCTGCTGCTGTAACAGTTGAAATTAATTCAGCTGGAATTGAGAAGAGACTGTCGTACCTTTCTACTGTCGTTCGCTTCCAACTTGTATAAAAATTGCAGCTAAAATTAAGTGCAGGATCACATCATGACATTTTCAGCTAATAATTATCATATATCAGTTCTACAGACATTCATTTTATGTTGTTTGTTTGTTTTGGCAGAACTCAGGAGACGTATAAAAACAAAGACAGCTTTAATGGCTGATGTTCTCCACACATTCTAAAGGGCCAACACTTTCCCAGCCTTTGTGATATCAATTATCCTTTGAATCAGACCAAACTAAGGATGGCATTTGTTTTATGACCTCAGAAAGCCAATAGATTTGATCCTATGATGCTGCTTATCAGAGGTGGCAATGATCTGGGCATGCATGTGGATGTAGCGCAGCCACAGAAGATCAGTACTGGATGTCCAGAACCTCCTGTGGCATGTAAAGAGTTTCACAAAGAGGAACCTAACATTACTGGAGTGATCAGCCAAAATCTGGAATTAAAAGCAGCAACTCTTTCAGTCAGCAGGATTTTCCCAAACAGAAACTTTCCCAAAAGAAACATAAATACTTTGAAAAGTTCTTATGTCATTACTTTACATATTCTTTTAATGTTCATGCTTGTATGTCAATATATTAAAGTTTTCTATCGCTTGTAACTAACTTTTCTATAGATACCTTAAAATCACTTTTCTACGACATTAATATTCATTATGTTAGAGACAAACATCTCATCCTTGTATACTGAAATTCTCTTGGAATCAGTAAATGGTCTTCACTCATTAGTAGTTACTAAGGAAAAGGGTATAATCAACGAAGAAACTGTGCAATATGTAAATGTAAAGGCTAATCGCGTCTGACCTGTCTGATGGTGTGGCTAGTAGGAAGGCATCGAGCATCAACACCTCACCGAATGACACATTCGACCATTGATTGGTCAGATATTGGAGTGAATTTTCCTCAGAGACTTTCCATATTAAAAGACCATCATCTGAATGTAAATGTGAGTTTCGTTTGTACTACAACAGCCCAATTGCTCAACAACTGCTCATGTAGTTAATGTGTTATTGTGTCGTTTTGTATAGTCTTCTCTTTAGTCAGAATTTCACTCCCTCAATCATATTAGATGCCTGGCTATTTTGTTTAAGTCAATTCCCTCCTCCTCCCTCCCTCCTGAACTTAAGTAGGTACATAAAGAAGGTTCATAAAGAGAGTTTACACTCGTATTGATCCTTAAAAGAAAGTGTTTTATTTGCCTTCGCTGAAGACTTTGTCATTGGACAAATAATTGAATTGGTTATGATTAATATTTCTAATCAATCCTGCATATCCTTGCTAGGATAGACTGATTATCCATTTATCCTGGCCAATGTTTGGCATCTTTCCAATTATCGGTATTTCTATTGATCGATTATTGATAATGTCAAGGCATCACTCTGTGGTCTCAGAACTGTCTCAAACCAGGAAATTAGCTGCTCTCACAGCAGCATAGCTAAAGCTATGCTAATGGCTAGTGGCTAGGTCAGAATGCAGCCACAATTACTCTGAAATAGACTTGAAAACAATAATTCATTTTCTGTAAGATAGCTTAGTGTTCAATGAAATTAATAGAACAATGAAAGATTTTTAAAAAATGGAGAAAAATCAGAAATAACAGCAGGAGACAAACTGATCAATATCAGTCGATCTCATATAAACAGAGGAGAGCATCATAATTTAATCACTCCCATTTCTATTTTACATATTCAGTTATAGCCACACTTATTAATGAAAAAGCCAAGTTGTGAATAACAGGTTCCCTGCTATCACATGCTGTTAAAATATTCCATCTGTATCGCAGTTCCAAATATCAATCATCGATAATTCTTGATTACCAATAATCAGTATCAGCCCTAAAAATCCATATCAGCCCTAATCCCTAATCCTTACAATCAAACTCATGTCCCTACACTATACTTCTTTCAGACACATTTCACTCACCAGCCAGTGTTGTTGCAGAATGCCGTGTTTACTTTTTAGTTATTTCATGCAGTAATGAAAAATTGTCAGAAGTGGTGAATCAACTGTAGGGGATATACAGTATTATACATTACCTGTCTTTGTGAGTAAGTATAATCATTATTCAGTTTTGTCAGAGAAGCCAGATTGAAAAGCAGATATCCTCAATCTGTCACACTTGTTTTTCTGTATATTGGGTTTCCGCCCTGAATAAACACAGCGTTTAGAGCAAACATGCCCTTCACTGTCAGCAGGGCTCCATGTGAACTGCCGAAGGATTCAACACATGCAGAATGTGACCTTCATCTGCCAGACTGGTGGTTGTGGATTTCTCCATTCGCCTCCCGCCTTCTTTTAAGCTATAACTGGTGCTCTTGAGTATTTTGCTTTTTCCTCAATCTGCCACTTTATGAACCATCTCTGCCAACCGAAACATCTTGTTCAACATCAAAACATTTATTTCAAAGGGTAGGAGGCAATATAAATGCCATCACTGAGCAAATAAACTGGAGCTGTTGGTGTACTCTTTCAAGGTCTCTGCTATTGAGCAGAACTGTATCTACTTTTTTATGTTGTTTCTGTGTCCCAAAATAACTCGAGCAGAGTTCAACAAATCTGGTGTGATAGTTTAAAGGATTTATTTCAATAAATAATTCCTTACGTCTTTCTCTTACATCACCTCCCTTTAAAAATGTCCTATGTGATGAAAAATTCATAACTAACTGTGGATATTTGGCTTTAGTTTGTCTCATTCAGACAAGAGAAACACAGATGTGCTTTCAGAACATGTGTGCGCTGATGAACTGAGTGGCAGGAGAGGTTGCGGCTTTTGAAACAGATTCACTTGTCAAGATCTGAGAACATGAATTGGTGAGTAAAAATGGACCCTTGTGACACCTGACTTTGACGTGCAATAAACACATTTGCCCTTGATGTAAACTGTGTTTTGATGCCAAGGACTCTTCCGTCTTATTGTAACAAACGCTTGTGAACGGCGATTTGACAGTGGCACAAGTTGACATGCTGTTATTGGGTGCTTTGGAAAAATGATAGCCTGATGACTTTTCTTGCTCTGAGAATTTCAAACCAGACTCACACACATACATGCATGTCTCACACAGTTTCTGACAGCAAAGCCATAGATATGTGTCGACGGTAACTTTTTATGTCCTTTACAGTCAGGGAAGTGGCAGGTGGAAAACAGTATGAAAGGAAAGTTTGTTTTTGAGGCTTGTGTCCACATGAATGTTAAACGATTGGATTTCAAAAAAATACATTTTCCAATAAGGAATTGTAATTTTTACAAAACAGATCGAAGCTGTCAGAATTGTAGAAAAAAAATCCAATTTCATCCGCAATGTTTTTGATCCCATTGTTACTCCCTCTTATAATCAGCAGCACTGTAAGTTGTTACCAAACTGTGGAGAAGGTCTAAAACAATTTTCCACCTACAGCACCTCTCAGCAGTAAAAGCTAATATCCCCTGTGTCTAGACTGTCTTCATTTCCTGTGCCCGGTTCTTTTTCTTATGTCTGCTTTTTCCAGTCGTTGCCCCTTTTTTTTGGCGTTGCTCCAGTTTTTGATGATTTCACAGATGACACACATTTGATTTGCTATATCAAAAATAACAACGGTAGATTCTTAGTCGATTTTCTCTTAACAAAACATTCCAGCCTGTAGCACAGTTGCGCCTTGGCACTTGGACTTCCCTTCTCTCTCTCAGATGGAATAAAGCTGGCCATGACCTGGAAGTGTTTATCCCAGCATGACTCATTAACCTGACACAGAGAGCGCGGTGCTGGTGCAGGGGAGTGTAGTGTTGGCACAAACAACATCTTTTGCATTTGTGCACTCACAGAACGATGCCCAAACACATGCACACCTTAACTGTGTCATCCCTCATTCCTTCCCCAGATCTATCACTGCCAGTTCTGTCTACACCCCCTCCCTTAGCGCTAATGAGCGAGGCCAGGTATAATTAAAAAGCTCCAAAAGTACTGTTCAGGCTGATTTAGAAAAAAAAAAACACACATACACAGTAAAAAAAAAAACAAAAAAAAAAAACACTTGCAGCCAACCAGAAGATTGAATCAGATTGGACTGGAATACAAATAAGGGCCACAGTGCCTTACTGGTTGAGTGGCATCATTTGGAATGGGAGGATGGAGGAGTTTATAGAGGTGACAAACAAAGCAGCACATTAGGATGCTGAGTGCTTAGCAGGTGAAGTGCAGGTAAAGTTTTAAGTAGATGCCATATAATGAAAGCGGATTTAGTGTCAAGGTTGTGTCTATTATATAAACAAGACAGTAGATGCTGTCTTATTTTTCAGACCAAACGTTCACTTTAGCGAATGAGAAAGATATCCTGATTTATAATCTAGTCTTGGTTTGGCTTCACTTAGGCTACATCTTGACAATAATACAGCCAAATCGTGTCAACAATGTAAAGCTGGAACACTATGTTTTCGCACATGGAGATAATGGACTCTAAATTGTACCACATTGGTACACATGTAACCAACCATTGGTTTTATGATCTTGAAGTTTTGTACACACATTTATGGCCTCCGTGGCTGCATTATTCTGCTTTTGGTGACTCCCTCACTTCACTGTGAGGCTGACATTTGTGGTTAAGGCATGATGAAATTAGCATATTGTTACATGTTTACATTTGCATTAAGTTCAAAGCCCCGCTGTGAAGACTCAGAGCCGCTGGCGAGTCTGCAGACTCTTAAACCTTGATTATACCCCCTGGCGGATGTGCACAGAGACAGCTGCAAACACCAGTTGGTAGTTGTTGGTGTTATACTACTTTCTTGTCAACTTACAGGACTTCATTTCATAAATGCACACAACTGAGCTTCATCACCATGGCAATGCAAATTATGGGTTTCATACAGATGTTTGCATGGACTCTTGCAGACATGAGATGACAGAATTTACATTAGTACATACAGAAAATAGAACAACAGAGAAACCTGTCAGATCACTGGCTTTAAATGTATTGCATGTATGTAATAAATGTCAATTTTCTCTGTCCATGTTAAAGCTACACCCCCTGACTGTTGTACATTACCCGAAAGTGCCCCCAAATACCCACCCTTCCAGATTTCTGCTGAATAATGCAAACCTCTTTATCTTTAATGTAATTATAATGGAGCTTGAGGAAAATATGCTCACAGGGCATTGGCTCAGGTGGTAGAATGGGTTTTCCACTCAGCGCAAGGTTGTTGTTGATCCCTGGCACCTCCACATATCATGTGCAAGATACTGAATGTGAAAATGCTCCAGATGGAAGGCAAACACCTTGTGAGTGGGTGAATGACAGAACGTCTTGTTGAACTTAGTAAAGAACGTGCAATACAAGTGTGGATAATTTACCAATTGGAGCATTTAATAGAAAAAAAACTCAATTTAAATTGTGTTAATGTCTTGAAATTTAACTAGCTGTGGGCAAAGAGGGTGACTGGGATGTAACAGTGTTATGTCATACTGAAATATATAAGGGGCGTATTCCTGAAATTTGCATTAGCAGAGCCATGATATTAGCCTCTAGAGCAGCTCAAGCTTCAAACTGGATCCACACATAGATTATATATAAAATACATAGATTGTATTGAAAAGATACAAGTTTCGTCCAGGTCTGAAGAGCGAAGAAAACTTGGAATTGCCTTAAACTCGCACTCTTTCTCACAGCCAGCAGGGGGCGAAATCTATGGCCACCAAAACAAGTCCAATTGTATTGAAGTCTATGAGAAAATGACCCTACATCGCCTTGATCTGTTACCTCCTTAAACACTTTCCTGATGAGTTTATGCTCTCATTCACTTGTTTAAATACTTTTTGAACACAGCATATTGTTTTTTTTGTAAGTCATGGTCCCATTTAGAGTAAAATAAATGACAAAGCAGTGTATGCTGTGGGCTATCTTGTGATTGGCAGGTATTGCTGTGTATAGTGTTATCTACTTCTCAGTCAGATCCACTCTTTGCTTGTTACATCCATCAAAGCTTCAAAACAGAAGCTTCCACAAACCAATGGGTGACATCACAGTTGCTACATCCATCTTTTATATACGGTCTATGGGTCCATAGAGCGTTTTTCTTTTCATAGTGTCTAGTAAACGTCCGTATAACATTCAAACTCCACATGAATTGTAGACCTGACAGAGCTCCTCCAGAGGCACATTAAACCGGTTACAATATACTGATGTGTGAAACTGGTGGCGTTAACAGTGTAATAAATTAGGTGTATCGTTAAATATCCAAATAAGAGTAAACACAGCCATCCAGCACAGCGGCAGCCTGTGCGGTGAGCTTTAAGTTTGCCCAGACCCCAGATAAAGTACATTAATCTATGTCAAAAGCATACACACACGGAGTATGCACATTTTCAAATCTTGTTTAGACATCAGCTAGTTGACCGGTGTGGGACAGCGGTTACTAGATGGAGTGATCAGAGCTCTGTAACCTCAGTGATCATCTGTTGAAGGCCAGAGGTAAAGAGGTGTGTGGAGTTTATCTCGCTTACCGTCCGCTGTGGTTGCTCCCCTTTGGCTTAGCGCTCCCACCTCTGGACCCCTGTCCTCTCCCTCTGACCCTCACTGCCGCTTCTCTATTTCATTTTCCTCCCAATAACAGCATGACAAATTGAGGCTGCCAGAAAACGATCTATCATTGTCCTACATCTCATCCTCTGCTGCCCTCTGTTCCCTCCTCTTCTCCCTCTCTCTCTCTCCCCTTCTGTCCCTGTTACAGGACATACCCTCTTTTCCTCTTTGTATTTCCCCCCATCTTAATGGTTTCATGTTTCTCTGTACATGGGCACTTTATCTTTCTGCCCTTGCCTTTTTTCCCATAACCTCATCTCCTTTGGTCTTCTCTCTTATTGCAGTGTATACTTTCGTCTGTCGTCATTTCTCTTTCTGTGTTCATTTCTCCTCTTCCTCTCTGCAAAGTAGTTTTGTCCTGTAATATTTGTTCTCTGTTTGTTTCGTCAATTTTCTATTAGTTGCACATTATAGTATAGATTCATACACTTCCTGTAGTAAGTTAGTAACATGGAAATGGACCCCAATATTAATAGTGGGTATCTGTAAGTCTAAGTATTGTGTTGTGACCTTTTTACATTATCACAGAGCGTGGAGAAACTGCCGCATACACGGTAAACACTGATTGCTCTGCGTGATGAATAAATGCTACAGTTTGACAGGTAAATAATAGATGGCTCCCCTCCCTGTCCGTGATCAATTAATGGAACCTCCCGGGAGCTTTTGTGAAACTCTGCAGCGTTCACTAACCGTGAGTATGAAATATTCAGGATGAGTTTGCTTATGCGTACAATAGGTTTCCTCACCACACCGCGGCATTTTGTAACAAAGTAGTTTGCGCCGACAAAACCTAAATAAAACTGCCACTTCGTGTACATACTTCACGGGGAGAGTGGAATAATCAAGAGAAATGGCTGTATATCCAAACTCTGGTATTAAAATTGAAACGGGGCAGTTGGCAAGCTCTTTACTTGATGGATTGTTATTACTTGTGCAAGTATGAATCATCTGCTGAAGTTAAAGAGCTTTTCATAAATAATTTGCCTTTTCATAAGTAATGCGGGAGAATTAAAACGGTGCTGTATTTGAGGTGATGGCTTATTCCTTCACATTAATAAACGCCGGGGGACTTTAAACTGTGGGAAAGGGTCTGCAAAGGGTAAATAACTTAAGTATAGGGTTACTGATGGTGGAGGTGGTAAAAGTGATTATCATGATTATAATTAGGGAAGTGATGAAATCAATAATATCAGCCCTGCAATTGATACCTTTCTGGCCTCTGTGATCCCTCTGACCTTGGCCTTTATGCTTTTGCTTAACAAGAAAAGAAAATATTGAATGCAGTCACTGTATTGTACAGACAGACCCCTGATGTGTTTCAATGGCAGCACCCAAAACACATTCTTGTCCTGACAGAGGGTGATAAACTTTGATGAATGTTTGTGATTATGAGTCGTGCTTAGCATTATTGAAACAGTAAACCTCTTGGGGAATTTTTATTTCTTCAGGAGGGAGAACGGTTATTCTCGTAAAAGGCACCTAGCAGAGTCTATCTCATTTATCTGGTGACCTCTAATATGTGTCAGAAGTTCTTTAAAAAGCGGCTGCTCGGGCAGAGTCTGATTATTTTTATTTTCTCTTTTTGCTTCCATAAGTCGAATCAAAGCCCAAAAAATACCTGGTTAGTATGTGTTAAGTGCAACCAAATATGTCTGATGAACATTTTTAGTGTTGTTGAATCATGTAAGCTGCTCCTCAGTTTTTATTCAACCTTTTTTGTAACTCATATTCTGTGTTAAATTGGACTAGTCAAAACACAGTTGCATTGTCTGTATACGTTAATAGCTTTATCACTCTGTATATTTGTCTCCCTGCAGCATAATATGAGATGCAATTATACCAAAACCGTACAATATTGTCGGAAAGTTCTGTCTCTGTGAAATTGTCGCTGTGGGCTCAGGATTATTGCCCAATTCCCAAGTGGCAGACTCAAAATACAGTACGAGTTATAAGGGTAATTGCAAAGCCAACCACTTGGAAAACAAGTACTGTATTGGTACCCAGC
Organism: Amphiprion ocellaris; assembly: GCF_022539595.1. Taxonomy (NCBI): domain Eukaryota; kingdom Metazoa; phylum Chordata; class Actinopteri; family Pomacentridae; genus Amphiprion; species Amphiprion ocellaris. The sequence goes on from NC_072781.1 coordinate 5,575,365, forward strand.
ACACAGCCTATCACAGTCCAAAAGCTCTGGAGAAAATGTTCAATTAAAGTACAGCGCTAGTGGGAAGAATATAAATACAAACTCCGGTTCAGGTGTCCTTTTAGCCTGTTTCTAACCTGCTTTACTTGCTTGCTTTGACCTGTTTTGCTTTTACATAAATATCTATGACTCAGAATTCGACATGTGCACATGCATATTCATACGCTCCTTTGATGTCTCATTTGCAGGTCTGTGCTAACGCCCACATTTGAAAGATAGGACCGTATACTGCATCTCATTTGTGCATAACTGCTGCATATGAAGAAATTCAGGTGGCATAATTCACTGAGGAACAGCAATCTGTAAGATCTAAAATGCTTTTTAGGGGGTGCTCTTATCATTAGCATAAACTGTATTATGTGCTTTTCGGTATCTTTTTTTCACACATTAGTGTTTGAAAATGATCAGAATACTTTGATATTGCAGCTATTTTTTGCAGTATCAGCTGATAAAGGCTTTAAAATGAAGTAAATGAGCACTGACAGGCAGATACGATGAAAATGTGACAATAAATATGATGTGTTTTACATGTCAGTTGAGGCAGTTTCCTTATTGTTACCCACTGAATGTGTACATTTGAAGAACATTGTATATAATAAATAAACGTGCATATGTTGATCACCAATCAGCTAAAGTGAACTGGAAATTGAAAATATCATGTTTCCACAGTCGCCTCAGGTTTGTTTTCATTATGAAGAAACTCCCGGAAGAACTAGAAACTTTTCCTTTTTAATTAATTTACAGTAATCTGACATCTTATTGACGTATTCTAAATTCTCACAAAGGAATATAGATTGCCACTTATCCATAATCATGGTTTTTATGGATTCTGTTGGACTCATTCAATCAAGCTATTATTTCTGCAACAGGTCATCAGCACCTCGCTGCAGAAACCTGCTGTTCTGAGAAGAGCGCTTCCCACAAGCCTGTGGGAGTTTCATGCGGCTGTGAGTGCTTCTGCAATTGCATTAGCGGATTTACTTCGCAATTGGAGCATTGTGTGAAATCCTTAACTGATTTTTCATGTAAAATCCCAAATCCAAAGAGCACTCTGCAGAGAATCACTGTAAATGCAAATGTGCAAATGAGCAGAGGGACATATTGTGAACTCAGATTGCACACTCTGCCAAGAATGTAGTTTGATTCATTATGCCAACATTTATCTCGTATTTAATTTAAGCGCAGTTTCGAGCTGAAATATTTAGAACAATATCATGGCAACGAGTCTTCTGTCAAATTAAAATTTGTGTTCGATGTGCTGCATGAATCTAAGAATCCACTTTTTTGTTGCTTTTTCTTGCCTCCCTTTGCCCTTCTGCACTCTTGTTCACTTTTCTCCCGAGGGTGATCCTTACAGTTTTTCCTTAAGTGCCCCCACTTCTTTTTTTTTCTGTGTTTTACAACTCATTTTTGCACGAAAGCACACACACACACACACACACACACACACACACACACACACACACACACACACACACACACAAGCAAACATGCACACAGGAACACACACTAGCATAACATGCCAGGTCTCTTTGGTGTTACATTCAGCCATGGGCTGTGTGAGCGTTGCTGTGATTTATCTCAAACACGTGAAGAGTCTAAAGTGCTCAGAGGTCTCCTGGACTTGATAGAAAATAGAAATCCGCTGCCTTATAATCAGGATGCTCCCCACAGAGCAGAAAATGTAATCATAGTTATAACACCGAGGCACTGAGAGGTAGTTATCGTCCAAAAATGCACAGACTCGGTGGCATTTAGGTAAAGGTTTTCCTGCCCTTTCTGCTTTCCACAAGAGTTGCCACATACCTGCTAAAATACATTGGGTTATGAAGATTTTGACAAATATGAATTCTGCTTCGCATACTTCTCTTCCTCTCATTGTCATGGTCTTTCTTTGCTCCTGATGATTTTCTTTTTTTCCCCTCATTCTCTGAGTGCTGCAGTGATTTGAGCTCATTAGTGAAATTGAACTAAGAAACAAATCTGTAGTTGTGCATCCCACACAGAGTAGCAGGTCATAAAAGTTCATCTGGGATCATGTTTAGATGAAAAGTCTGTCAAAATGCTTTTGTAAATAGTTGAGTCATTTTTTTAAAAAAATTCTCTACATTCAGCTAACAGCCTCCTTCAGTAAAATTTTATAAGGTTTCTCCCTTTTTGTAGAATTTACAACCTGCACTGGCTTAAACAGACAATATTTAGTAGCCTCTGCTCTTTCACAAAGCAGACCCATAGATTTTAGAGGATATAGCAGCTTCCTTGTATGCATTAAATGCATTTATTTCCACCCTGTTAGAGTGGACATTTCAAAGCCTTTGGAGATGACTGTCATAGCTTTTCATTAAAACATCTTCGTAAGACGCACTTGAGACTTTTTTTGTTATGACTATGATCACTCGAGGTTTACATAATAATCTTTTCATATTGCTCAACGAGTGTTTTCGCAATATTGGTATAAATGTGCTGAAATACATGTCACAAAAAAACAACATTAAATGAATAAAGAATGCCTCAAGGGAACGTAGCGGAGCATCATCAGAGTGTTAAACAGAATGCGACGCAACCATCAAAAGATGCCGCGGATACATATTAATCACAATTTATAATATAATATCCTCCGCCAGTTTAGAGAGGGCCAGTGAGGCATGCAGCTAAGCCTGATGAGAGATGGGGCTTCTAGCAGTGCTGCGAGGCTTCAGGGTGTGTGGCAGCGGCGGTAGATGGATGAAGAGGAGAAAGTCTGCTGTCCAGGATGCCCTGTAGAATCTCCCCCAGAACCTTCTTTCAAACAGGCCTTTTCAGCCCTCTATTCAAAAAGCAGTAATTGCATCATTTTTCAAGCCCCTTGCCTCTGTCTGACTGTGAAGCTGGCCCCATTAATCAAACTAATGGAGAAGTAAGTGATTTCAAAATATAGGCTTTGATCATGCACCCCCCATCCTCTCCCACGACTCCGCCTCCTCCTCAGCATTGGGAACCCTGCTCCTCCCACTCTTCCATAGCTTTCTTTTCTCACAGCTTTCCTGCTGCACTTCGCCACAAACCGTATTAAAACGGGTCTCCGTGAGTGAAAAGTGAATTTTCATCTTATGCCCTTTAAGGCTTCTGTTAATGTATGTGAGAGCTTTGCTTTTGCACATTCTGGCAGCGCTGCAGCTCTCCGGCTTGATTGGAGTTGATTTCCAGTACAGCCGAGCACCAAACTGCGTCTATGAGGTTGTAGAAAATGGTCACTCTAAAATCATTGTGGCCCATTAACGGGCAGTATGTCCCAAAGAGTCACAGTTCAGACACATTTATTGATCTTGATGAGACAGATTAAATTAAAGTGCTCCTCAGGTGTATTGAAAAGCTTGTGCCAGCTATAAAGCAGCATCACCATTACTTCAGGCTGCTACCAGAGCATGCTGGCAAATTAGATTCCTTCCTCACGAAGGCGTAAACCTCTGCTCGGAGAAAAACACTTTTTGTATCTTTCACCGCAGTGGTCTAAGAGGAATTTTTATTTTTTAAAGCATGCACAAATGTTTTATTTAAAGTGCATTTGACTAATTTATTGTCTTCAGACTTTGCTCTAATTGCCCCAGAGTGTGGTTTACTGGGAATTAATGTCTACGAAGCCTCAATAAAAGAGCTTCTACTATCACAGTGCTGATTAAGCAAACCGTACGTAGACTTTCCATAAAACAAACATAGATCTTAATGTCTAACGGTACCACGTCCTCCTCTTCCTCCCCTGCAGTCTGTCTGATTGTCAGTGCTGTTTGGAATTATTATTATTGTCAAAACTTCAGCTTTCAACCTCCCCCCCTCTCTGTTACACCTCTTCCTTCCTGTGGTTTTCTGAGAACTAAAGTCTCACCCTGTTGTGGAATAATTAGGTTGAGATTCATGCTCATCTTCGGCCCAGCTAACCTCCTACAGTCAGTCAGTCGCTCCCGCTCTCTCCTCGCTTCTTTCTTTCTCGTTTGTCTGCCCACTTATCTTGCTTGCTTTGCCCTAATCAGGCAGAGTTTGGTGCATAGAAACCGTCTACTTACTTTGACCCCAGCGTGAAAAAGTTCTTGATTTCTCAGAAGAGGAGAGAGACAACATCGATACAGAGCCATCGGGGCGCGTTGCAGTGATTTATAGAAGAGCTCCTTTTAGTGATGGTTTTTTAGGAGAAAACAAAGCATTAACACCATGTACCTAATGTGGCTGTTTGTCATTTGTTATGGCCTCTGTTCCCGTATCGTCATGTTTTTCTTTCGAGTCTCAGGCTGTGTTTTCAGGCTTTTTCACTTCAGATTGTTTACTGCACTCAAGATTATATTTGCACTTTTATACCGAAAGAAAGACTGCCTTGAGCCAAAATGTTCCCATACACCTTTAATTTATCAAACATCTGAGTTTTTTCACCTTTATTTATTTACTTGAATGGTCTTCCCTTACTCACAAACATCTGCATTTCAAAATAAAGCTGCTCAGCACACCTTCAGTCTGCTGCCACCAGCCACTGAGTGCTATTGTAAGCACCTAGTTGTACCTTATGAATGGTTATTGAGGAAATCAGGGGTATTAAAATCCAGAACACACTGGCACCTTGCATTACCGTGGCAACACCTGTTATTTTCCACACACCAGCAGGAGCAAGATGCATATCTGCAAAAATGGACACCACCTGTCTTATTTCCAAGCATCACTGTGCAAAAGCAAGCACTTTGTTCCAACACTCTCCCTAATTCTCCTTCTTCTTCTGTGGTATTTTGTATCACAGTGGACGATGAAGGACTCATTGTTGGGAGAGGATAATAAATGTAATGGCTTTATAAAGATAAAACTGCCCGATTAGTCGATGAATGCTATAAAATAACATCTTTTTCTACATGTTCGAAATTTGCATTAAAACTCCCCTCTGAAAACACAATCTTAAAAGCATTCAATTACAGAAATCATAGTGCTTCTTGCATATGCTCCATTTCCGCACTGACTGCAATTAAGTGAGCAGGCAACCCGGCATTTATAAAACATTTAGATTAAAGGAGCGACAAACAATAGCGAGGTGTGGATGATGTGCCATAAAAGCTTGTCTTGACACCATTTTTCTCATCACGTCCTGACTAAGCTGTCATATCTTAATTCATGGCTTGTCTTTCTTCTTCAGGTTTTCTCACCTCACCTTTGTTTTCATTCCCTTCTCCTGACAGTCTTCTCCGTGAGCGCTGGCTTTTGGGGGCACTTTCAGCAGTTCAGTATGAGATCAGCCCCGAGCAGAATTGACACCAGTGTGTGTCTACAGCCATCTGAATGTGTCGGGGTGTTTTCACCTGGTGGGCAGCATTTCCTTAGAGACAATGTGAGAAACAAACCCGCAGGACATGAAAGCACCGGGAGAGTTTGAGAAACGTGGGCGTCATGCAAGGTCACCGTCATGAGGTGTCTTATAAGGACATTGGTTTGTAGCGATTTTAGCAAGAGAGTTCTAAAACTACACTGGAATGCTTCATGAGGACTGGGATGTCTTAGCATGCAATCAAAGCAGTGCATTACTGGCTACGGAAAATGGAGCAATTAGGTCTCAGCTTGCTGCTAAATGAGCTTTTATGTAGAACAAAACAGATGAAAGTGTCACTCACTTCACACTCTGCAGAGGATGACGAAGTTTAAGCGATTTCTTTTTGTGCCGCATCTGTACGGAGCTACCTATCTTACCTTGAATGCAACACTGGCTAAAGGGACAGCTTAATTATTCATATGTTTCCAAATAAAAATCGCTTACCTCTCTTACTTAAGATGAGTTTTTCAGGTGAGAAGTTCAGTGTGAGGAGAAACTTCTGTGATTCACTATTCAAAGCTAATGGCCTGAAGTGGCACGAAGAGCTTTTATGGAAAACAGTTATTGTATTTCACTCACCTCAAATCACTCAACAAATGTTAGGTAATGGTTGCATGCATTATTCAGCTGCATTTAAATAGCATTAGGTGGCTTATCCCTTGTCCCCATGAATTCAAGGTTTTAGTTCTTGTAGGATTTTACTTGTCAACTTTATTTTGAGTTTCGCGATTTAAAGATCTCCCCGGAGACATCTTGTTTCAGGTCATCTGCCAGTTTCTTCTACCGGATCAATGGGGTCTAATTTTTCTGCCTTGATAGTTAAAACCAAAGCGCATCAATGAGCTGGAGATGAGAAGGATTTTGAAAAATTAAACAAAAAGATTTTAGAGATTTTAGGGGAACATCTCAGTTATGTTTTCAAAAATCTCCTGTGGTGTGTAGTTGCCCTGTTTGTGTTCTGGAACATGAATATTCTGTGTGATATTATCATCCTATTTTACACTGTGTCAAAAAATCACATCAAAATGTACAGTACATTGACTATATATCTGTGTCCTTGTGTTGGAACTGTAGTCACAGATGAAGAAAATAACTTTTGGTGAGGTAATCAGTTTCCTCTCTGTTAATTATTCTCGGTTATTACATCCATCAGCTGCGCAATAAAAATTCAATTGCAAATATCATCAAAGATCCACAACATAAATTTCCACCAGGTGCGAGAGGCGTAGTTTATGTTCGGTGCATCCCCAAGGGCACCCTGCAGAAAAGCAAAGTAATTCATCCTCCGCAAAGACGCATTATTTAGAACGTGTACTTTAGTGTCTTGTAGAGATGCTAAACAAGTCTGAATTTTGGCA